>NC_018332.1:0-108126 GCF_000234665.1 Leishmania mexicana MHOM/GT/2001/U1103
TCACAACAACACCCGTACCCGTACCCTAACCCTAACCCTAACCCTAACCCTAACCCGTACCCTCCCCCGTACCATAACACACGCACACAACAACCTTTAATAGACCACACACACCAAGTCACAACAACACCCGTACCCGTACCCTAACCCTAACCCTAACCCTAACCCTAACCCTAACCCTAACCCTAACCCTAACCCTAACCCTAACCCTAACCCTAACCCGTACCCTCCCCCGTACCATAACACACGCACACAACAACCTTTAATAGACCACACACACCAAGTCACAACAACACCCGTACCCTAACCCTAACCCTAACCCTAACCCTAACCCTAACCCTAACCCTAACCCTAACCCTAACCCTAACCCTAACCCTAACCCGTACCATAACACACGCTCACAACAACCTTTAATAGACCACATACACCAAGGGATAAAAGCAACACCACCACCACCATTACAATTCTCCACACACGCCCGCACACAGCGCAGCAGCAACGCAAATAGCCCACAATACACACAAATACGGCAGCTGGCCAAACACACACAACGGGTAGGGCCACGAGCACCCCTTTTTACGCCCCACCACGTCACAGCGGCAAGGCGCGCAAGCACACCTGTGCACAGATAGGCCTTAACGTTGGCACCTGTGCGCATGCACATTCGGGAACGCATTTCCCACCGGCGCTGAATCCTCTTGAGGGTGCTTCTGTGGGGTTGACAAGTTGCGGGCCAGTGGGCGTGAAAAAGGGTAGCCAAGGACGCCTCTGGAGTAGAAGGGTGCCGACCTGGACGATATTGGCGCAATCGGCTCCCAAGGCGCAACAAGGCTGACAGACTCTACGCGATCGCGCTGAACCGCATGAAAACCGGTTTTTTTTTGCCAGCGGCTGGCGTGGTTATGGCTGGCCAAAAAGGAATCCCACGCGCCCCCGCAAGCAACGATTAAACGCGCGACCAAACCCCTAACGCCGGCGTACTGCGAGATGCCCAGAATGATGAAGGCAATTACAGCATAGGGAAAGGGATAACCGGCAGCAGGCGCCCGTGCTCTTTGAAGAGCGTTTCTGTCCGAGCAATAAAAGCAGAGTGTGGACGCGTGAACGGAAAGCCGACATTCGCGAAATGGCATTCTTGTAGTAGAGAAAATCTTCACCGCGGAAGCTGCGTAAGAAAGAGTCTGTCGTATGTGACCCTCCGTCGCGCAGCGGGGTGCCGATGCAGACCGCCCTTTGGAAGCGGCAGGGTTAAAACACTGAGCGGTGCGAAAGCAGCAGTGGGGAAGTTCATGGAACTGGTTGGAAGGATTTGTGGCGGAAACAACGGTGCCACAGCCTAGGTATCCGGGAGTCTTTGTCCCGCATCCTCTTTTGCGCCGCGGCAGGCGCCTTCGGACGCCCCATCGCAAGGAGCCCCCCCCCGCCCCAGCGCCGCCCGCGCACCGCCGATGCCGCGCGACTGACCGCGCCACAGCCAGGCAGCAAAAACCCGCAGAGATCCAACGAGAGTGATGCTGACACGCGGAATCGTCTCGTCGCGCCAAAAGGTGCACGACGAAAGCCACCGTTGACCGGAGAACGCCTTCAGCCTTTGAAGACAAATACTGGCACTGTCTTTGGCGTGATGCGAAACGTTGCGAGAGACACGGTTGCCACTTCTCTCTTGGTTTTGCGTATTGCTGGCGGCGTGTTTGCATGCGTCTCTCCCGAAGCGCGGCCCTTGCCATCGCCAACCGGCGGTGCACAGGCGATGCGGGGAAGTTAAAGGGGGCCATGAACACTACGGCTTGTTCCCCAAACGGCCACGCTCCGCAGGAAAGGCGTAGTGGATAGGGGTGCTGATGACGACAGTGTTCGGGTTAGACGAACATCAACACAGTCGACAGCCAAAGGGTCGCAGTACAGCGCGCACTTGCCGAAAAAGGTTTAGGGGCGGTGCTGATCATCATGCTCCGCAACAAATGCAAGTTTATCATGTCGCCACCATCCCTTTTCCCAGAAATGGAACGACGCCGCAATAGGCGGCTAGGTCCATCGGAGGCATGGGGTGCGCATGCCAAAGGCGCGGTAACTGGGAATGTGTTTCGGAGGGAAATCCCCCAACCCACCCAACTGCAAAGCCCTACGCTGACCGAGGGCGGTATCGCCTGTCGGTGTTTCTTCTGCATCGGCTTGATGCGCGCCAGCGGGCACAGTTGGCGTGCCATGGTGGAGGTGCACAAAGAGCTTTGACGAGCCCCGGGTTTGTTTGGCGGTTTTCGCAGAATGCCAAGCAAGGTAGACGTGCTGGTACTGTGTTCCCTGGCACAGTCGAAGAATCCCCCGGGAACGTTCGATAGGCAGGCGCGGACGTTGCCAAAGGCCCCCCCCAGGACCACCGCCCACGAAGCACAGCCGCCCAGCCGCCGCCACCATTCACAAGAACGCCATTCTTTCGGCCCTTGGAGGCATGAATGGTGAACACATGCGCGGGTGCGCGCGCTGATGCTGCGTGGACTCGAGTGTATGGGCGCCGTCAGCCCAAAATCGCGCGAGAGCGGAGGTGCCCGGATATCGATCACCCCCCATCCGGGGAGGCGGCTGCCGAAAGGCAGCCCTAAACCCCTGTACGTGATCACCGAACCGCAATTCGGCTTGATGAAGGCTTCGCTTACCTTCTCTGAACTCGGCCTCCTCTGTGAGTCCCCTGTAGTGCCCTTGCCGCGTCATCGTGATCATTTTTTTTTCGTTTCTCGGGAACACAACGATACTTTTGCCTTTCCGTGCTCTTTGAAGCGAGGTGTCACGGTGTAGCGGTGTTGAGGTCTGGAATGAATCTCGATTTCGTGGCCCTCCTCGGGATCCTGCTCAATGTGAGGCGGGACGTGTTGGGCACGTTTCCCGTTCACGGTCAGGATCCTTTTCCGGTTATCTGGCTGCGCAACGCAGCCGATTGCTTGCCCGCTATCTAAAGGCATGGCGCCTGATTTTCTCGGGAAGCGTAAAGGCGAAGCTACGGGTGTCCAGTTTATTATCAAGAGCGCGACAAGGTTTTCCCTTGGTTTTTGCTTTGTTCTGCACAACGGCGAGGAATGCTATTCATCTCGAAGAGATTCTGAGGTACTCTTGGCAGTGGAGTGGATGTTACCACGACTGTGCGGTGCTTTGCTTCGGCCTGACAGAAAGGATGAGGCTGCCTGCCGACACTGCTACTTTCACTTCACTTTTCTCCATTTCTTTTTCATTCTGTGCTGTTGCTTCGGCGGAATCTTTCACCTTATTTCGCGGACCGTTTGCATGAGATTCGCCTGCGCTTGTGCTGGGATAGAATTACTTTTCCTGCCTTGCAGCCACGCAAATCATTAGCGGGTGACGTAGAATGAAATAATGCGCCGTGTATTTTCAAGCACGCTGCGTGGTTGCCACTATCGATGGCTTACTCTCCGACCACAGTCCACCGTGAATCCGGTGCGGTATCCTCTCGGTTATGTTCCTGTGGACGGAAGTGAATCGATTGACTCGGTGTATGCGCTCCTGAAGCAAGGTCACTTTGTGGCACCGCTGAATCGAATCGAGATGATTCACAAGGTAAGCGTGGGAACACGAGCCTTGTGTAGATCGGAGTACCCCGTTGTCTCGGCTCAAGATGTGCTGACGTTGCACCTGCGGGAGAAAGAGATCCTCGGTCGTGTTCTCATTCGGCGCGATTTTTGGACGCTCGATGACTTCAACGACGCCGAGCTGAATCAGAGCTTTGGTGTGCAGAATCTGTACTTTGATAACTACAAGTGGTCCCAAGTTCTGTGGCGGCGCTTTCAGGCATATGTGGAGGAGTATTTTCCCGTATCAGAGCACACGCACCTGCTTTACAGCGAGTACGTGCAGCTCGTGCGCAGTTTCTCCTCGTTTGAGCAGGGGACCTTGGTAAAGCCGGCGCTGCCAAAGTCTGTTCGGCTGCACTTACCCTATGGTGCGCTGCTGCCTAGCAAATTCACCCAGGAGCCGATTTTGCTGCTCAAAAACTGGCTTCATAATTTCCGTGGTCCCCTCATGTTGCACAAGGCCCTTGTTCTGAATGCGTGCTCAGGTGTTCTGGCGTTTGCCACAAAGGTTTGTCATGTGCCAATGGTGCGCGGAGTGGACTCTCGCCCTCGATTCATTGAGGCGTGTCGGAAGAACGCCGCTCGCTCACCAAAACTGGCGAATGTCAGCTTTCAGGTGGCGGAGATGTTCCCGGAAGTCCCGGACGAGATGAAGGATGGGCCCCGAAAGGGGAAATACGACCTTGTAATTTTTTACCCGGATGAGGAGATTGTGTCTGCGCTATGGGATGGTGAGAACGACGCCTTTGCGCCAACCGCACAGGGCTATGCTGGGAAACTGGAGGAGTTTTTCGAGAAGGTGACCCCACATCTTACGGAGAACGGTGTGATTGCGGTGTGTTGTACGAATATTCACGCACTGTTGTTTCCGGACTACCCACACCCCGTCGAGTATGAGGTGAAGATCAATCGGCGATTTGTCATCCTGGATTATTATGACGCCCCAGCACGGTTCTCTGGCAATATTCGCACAAAGTATTTGGAGCCGGCGATTGAATGTCATCCCGAGTTGAAGAAGAAACTGCGCTCCGAGCTGTGGATTTTGCACAAGACGGAGTCGATTGGTCACTTTGGGTTCATTCACGGCATCCCTGGCGCCAAGCCACCGAGTATGGAAAAGTGGCGGACGAAGAATATGGGATTGGAGCGGCAGAAAGCGTTGAAGGAGCACGTGCGCTTGATGGGCGGTGACTGGGGAAACTACAAGAGTCGCCTTATCAGGATGCTTCAGGAGCAGACAGATGAGCCGGAAGACGATGTAGCAGAGGCCGTTCGAATGACTCTGGACCCAACGTATCCGGCCATTCTGGCGGAGCGCGCACGCAAGGCGGTGGAGGTGCGAGAGAAGGAAAGAGAGGAATTTCACCGCTCTGTAGTCGTCGAGTACGGCGACCGCTCTCCGAGGGAGACGTTTCGGAGGAGAAACGTCTCATCGTGAAACTGCTATCCGTGGGAGTGCGTATATCAGATACTCTTCACATGCCTTGTGTTTTTCTTTGGCTTCTCATAATTGTGTAGTGCTGTGCCCCACGAGGATAGAGTCCGAATTCTTGCCCAAGCGCCACGCCTCTCGAACCTAGTCAGCAAATTGGCGGGAAGTAGTTTCGTGAGTCGCGCCCAACATTGTTGGCAATCGAGTTTCTCACTCCGGACGTACGTGGATGAGACTCAAGCGATGATGCATCAAGCCGGACGACTTTCGTCTCATGGATGACCGTGTTGTTGTAGGTCGAAGGCTACCGTACTTTTGTTTTGTCCTTTTTCTTTCCTGCGCCTTTCTAGGGGCTTCTGGACCGCTCCAGACATTAGCTGATTATAGGTGCAGTGGTTATTGGATCTGTTTTGTGTTTTAGAACACGCAAAGGAAGTGAGTTTTTTTTCTCTGCACTCTTACTTGTGCAGGCATAGCAGCCGGCGTATCGCAAGGGATTCTTTAGCATAGCTCAGGGAGTGTTTCTCGGGGTACTGGAGTCTTTTAAAGTGCAGTTCGCTGCTCTTTTTCGGTCTGTACGTACTCGTTCATCTGAAGTAGCAGTTCACTCCCGTATCCATGGAGGTGGTCGAGGAGTTCTTGCGTCTACGTCGGGAGGGCAAGGGCGAAGAGGCATACAAGCTTTTAGCCCCCGGCGCATCTATGGGGTGCCCGTGGGGCGGAATGCACCATGGCCCGCGCGTCCACGATCTACTGATAGATGAGGCGCGATTCGCCAAAAAAGGGTATCTTGACTCGGTGCCCATTGAGAAAATTGATGAAGGCACATACCAACGAAAGTTTCAGTGGGACAGAGGAATGGCAGAGTTCGGCAATAGCGGCTATCGCTTTCTTGGGGTGCTACCAATGTGGAGGGAGCTGTACTTTGTGCGGGATGGTAAAATCGGTCTGGTGACTTCCGATAAGTTACTGAAGAGGAGGTCACTGGTCCATGCCCTTTTCGGTGCTGGTAGTGGAAAAACGGAGTGACGGACATGCCGTCTGTGACTTCAGTGGCGTGTCTTTTCTGTGCCTCAGCGTGATTGTGGTTGCCGGGTCGCGGGCAGTCGTGCCGTACTGCTTTGTTTGTTTGTATGTTTTCAGTTCTGTGTTGCAGGGATTGCTCAGGCAACGCAGCGATTATGGTAAACATCTACTGCTGTAGAGCGGCTCTTTGCTTTATAGGAACAAAAGATAGCGGAGTAGGGACTGCGGGCCTTGTCAGTACGTGATCCCTTAGCGTGAAAGGTTGCGCGGAGATGCACCCTTTGCGTCTTGACTTTGGTATGTGTCAGCTGGTTCGGCGAGAATCGCGCGGTGGGCAGTGTGTGGAAAAGCCGCAGTTTGAAAGGGATCCCGCCGCCAGGAGGTGGCTTTTGGCGTGCTCTGGGAAGTGACGAGAAACGGCACAATCGCCTCATATTCCTGATCGAATCTACATCGCTTTTTGTCTGCGGGTTCTCTGATTCTCTGTGCTTTTCGATCTTTGTGGTTTCGCTCCGTAGAGACACGTGTTGCTGCCGTGGCGGAAATGAAGCGGAGCCGGCGAACGGCCCAGCAGGAGGATGTGATGCGGGCGCTGAAGGAAGGCGTGCAGGCGCTGAGTGTGTCGAGCACGCTCTCCACAAAGGACCTTGTCTGCAGAGGGGACCACGCACGTGCCATACAGGAATTCCTCGAAGATCCAAAGCATCACACGATGCAAATATTTGGAATGCCTGGTACTGGCAAGACGGCCACCGTAAACTTTGCGCTGGCGCAACTGGCGTCGCAACGGGGTACCAAACCGACAGCTGTCTTCCTTAACGGCTTTGTTGTTCAAAAGAGCTCTGATATCTACTACACTCTCCATCATCACTTAACAAAGGCGAGGCTCGGGGCGGTGGAGCCATGCCCGGTAGCGCAGTGCGCTTCGCGCGTCGAAAAGCACTTCCGGCGCGGGTGGGGCGGCAAGCCTCCTGCTCTGTGCGTAATTGTGGTCGATGAGGTGGATAAAATTCTGGAAAAACATTCAAAGGGACTTTTTAAAGTAGTTGATTGGCTTACTCTCCCGTACGCAAACTGCAAGCTGATCACCATCTCCAACAGTATGGAACTGCAACTCGATGCGAAAACAAAGAGCCGTCTCGGTGTAGTAAATCAGCTCGTGTTCTCGTCGTATGGCACTCAAGAGCTGCGTGAGATTCTTTTGCATCGTGTTGGCGCTATTGAGCCGAAACTCTTTGCGGATCAGGCGGTCAATCAGCTCTGCACGCAAACGGCGTCGCACTATGGTGACGTGCGGCGACTTTTGCAGTCTGCGTCTGCCGCCATTTGTGGTGTTTTGATGCGGATTCAAGATAACACTGTGGACGTCTCCTCTGCCGATGGCATTATCACGCTGCGCGAGATCCATAGTGTTGTGCGGCAGATTTTCCACGACAGATTTGTCGAGTTTATCACGACTATGCGAATGCCTGTCCTCTTTATTACTGTGGCTGTCCTCGGCAAAGAGACAGAGGAGCTCATCAGGAAGAGGGAAGTGGACTGCCGCCTTCCGCTGGAGCGCCTCCTGGCGATCACGCAGCAGGCGCAGCGGAGGTGTATGAATGTCTCGCGGCCGATTTCTCGGGTCGCCTTCGTGGAGGAAATCGAGCTGCTTCGGCAAGTCTCTCTGATAGAGGTCTGCATCGGTGAAGATCGCATTCCCATCCGCTGCGCTGATGAGCTTCTTGACGCCAAGGAAGAAGTTTTCGTTTTCCTGCTTCAGCCGTATCAAATGGTAGTGGACTCCTGTCGCCTGCACGACGCATTTGGCGCTACGTACGGGGCGGCACTGCACTTGTGACAGCCGATTCAACTACATTGGCGGTGTTTGGTGTGACTCACTGCTGTTAATTTTTTTTTGTTGTGTTGCTGGTAGACGTCATAGAGTACAGCTCATCGGTATGCACCTTCATACCAAAACCAGTGATGTTCGGAGAACTTGTGAATGAGTATCAGGTGCTTACTTTGTGCGTTGCTTTTAGCACGGCTACGCCTTGCGGGTTGCGCAGAAGAAGCGCGAACCTGCGTGTGTCTGTCTGTGTATTGCCGGGTTGCGGTGTTGCGCGCCATTTATCAGGCCTCTGTCACCGGGAATGGAGGGGTTACTCCTCGCGCAAAGTTATGAACTCTTTTCCTGCTTGAGCACATCCTTTTCTTTCACCTTTTTAACTTTTTCCCCCTCGGGCTTCTTTGTGTTTCCTTTGTCATTCCCGAAAGGAATCAGTACAGATGCCGCCTCCACCCAAAGGGCCGGTATCCGGTTTTGCAGCTGCTGCAAAGGTCCTTTTCGACTCTGCCCAGCGTGTTGGCGCAGTTCAGCCGCTGGAGCACAGTACCAAGGAGTACGCGCAGCAGCTCAAGAAGATCCAGTCTCATAGCAAGAAGAGAGGAGGCTCTCTGGGTGGGGTTTCGTATAGGGTGGCGGAGTTCTTGGCGGCAAAGCGACCACCCACTCCTCAGCAAGCTCCCTCTGGACCACTCAAAGGGCGGACGATCGCGAAGAAGGTGCCACTGATTGAGATTCCTTCTATCCCAGCAAAGGCGACTGCAGAAAAGCATCCGACCACGGAAAGAGAGACACGCCCGCCGCTTGAGCTGCCCCCGAGCTTGAGGTCGCTGTTTGTCACCAAGACGGGGCCGAGCACGGTGTCGGCACCACCACCACCGCCACCGCCTACGCATCTTGCGACAGAGTCCGCGCCGCCAGCTTCAACTCCTGTCGAGGAGGTGTTTATCACTGAAGACAAGCCCGTTTTCGAGGTTCGCCAGCAAGTGACGCCACAGCCAGCACCGGAGGCCGTTGTTCAGACATCTGTTGTGTCTGCAGCGCCTCAGGATGGTTTGATAGCTGCCCGTAAACCGAAGCCGGTGATTAGTATTCCCATAGCCGCGGTCGGCGCCACCGTTGTGGAAACGGCGGGGGATGTAGCGGCTGGTGATTCTGCGCCGGACGCCGCGGCGGCGACGGCGGCAACAGGGCTTTCGGTGGATGTGTGGGAACAGCAGCGCGAGCGGGAGCTTGAGCGGCTGCAGAAAAAGCACGAGGAGGAGGAGCAGCGGCGCCTGACGTTGGCGCGAGAGCAGGAGCATCAAACGCTCGGCAAGGAGTGGGTGATGCGCCACACTTACAAAGTGTCTTTTGAGGCGGAACCTACTGTGGGCGGCAAGCTATTGCGCGAGTTGTTCGCCGCAGATTCCGCTGCCGCAGCTCTTTCGACGTTTCGGAAAATGATTGATGCCGGCGCCCGGGCGTCAGCGCTGCTGCCGGCCGGTCTTGCGTCTGTCGCCTACAGCATTCGGTCGGCACACCCCGCCGAGCGGCTCGACCTCAGGCGCGATCTTCTCGACGCAGTAGGGAAGGCGAAGCTTCCTGACCATGTGATGCGGAAGGCACACTTACTGGTCTCTGGCGGCACAGACTTCTTGGCGGCGTTCGGTGCTTTGACGGAAGCGGAGAAGCAGCGCCTGGACAGCCGAATCATTGTGAAAGCACTCCAGGTCCTCGTGTGGAGTGAGCGGTGGGAAGAGGCGCTCAAGCTCGCCAAGGAAAGTCGCTCTAACTTCCGTAGCGGGAGCGAGGTGGTGGACCTAACCTTGCTGAGGGCAAGTCAGCTGTTGGAGGAGGGACCACGCAAAGAGGTGGTTGCCTACGCTTCTCGGAGTCTCACGGAGAGCGGGCGCATGGGTGCGCGCGCAAAGCTTCTCATCGCTAGCGCCGAAAGGGGCACGTATCGCCGTACGTTGCTGAGGCAGCTGACAGCGTCGTCGGATGTCGACGAGAGCGTCTACGCAGAGCTTATTGTGCGCTCGGACAAAAGCCAAACAGAGGGGCTCTTGGCCGAGATGGCTGCCAGGGGGCTCAACAACGAAGATCCTGTGGTGCTCGGCGCTGTCGCTATGAAGGCGCTCAACAGTGATGCACCGGCGGACGTCTTCAAGGAGATTTATCGACAAGTTGCCATGATTGGTCTCCTACCAATTCACATCCGCGTTGCTACGATGACAGCCGCGCTTCATCCGACGGAGGAGGTGCTGCGGCAGGCGATTGAGGTGGTGCAGATGGTCGCTCCAGCGGCTCGCAGCCCGGGGCTGCGCAAACTTTTGCCCATTCTCTACCAGCAGAACATGATGAAGGAGATTGTGCAGTTGGCGGACTCGACAAACGAGGCGGTGCCCGTGGCGAAGCTGATGCCGCGTGCCGTGGCTTTCGTGAATGAGGCACTTCTGAAGGTAGGGCGTGAGCCGCTGAGCGATGTGCGTGTCAGCGACATTGGCTTCTCGCGCATGAGCGAAGGCGCAGCTGCCAGTCCGTCCAGTACGTTATATGAGCAGACGGCAAGCGTGATTGCCGACATATCTGGTCTGACGGAGAAAATGCTTCTCTATGCAAAGGAGCGGCAATGGTCTAAAGCACTAGAGGTTGTGAATGGACTGCCCACCGTCATCAAGGCTGAGCCGTCAGCGGTGACCCTGCTTTACAATTGTGCCTTGGGCGCTGCGGTGGAACACCCAGAGACGGTCAAAGATATCTACGCCCTGATGACTACTCGTAGGGTGAAGGTGAACACGACAACGGTCAACACGGTGCTAAGTAGCCTAAGCAAATCATCGCGGTGGCAGGAGGCCATCGATTTCTTTGAGACCACATCTCTCCAGCAGCGAGACAACAATACGTACCTCGTCCGCTTTGCTCTGCTTGGAAAGCAGAATCTGTGGAAGCAGGCGATTGAAGCCTACGACGAGACGCGCGCGGCCATCCCGAAACTGCCTGCTGCCATGTTTTCTCTCATCATCAGTACGACAAGTGGGCACGACTGGCATGCGACTTTACGAGTTTTTCAGGACATGTTGAAGTCGTACGGCTCTGGTGTGAAGGAAAGCGTCGTGACACAGGTGATTCGCTGCCTGGAGAAGAACGGCAAGACAGCTGAGATTGCAAAGCTGGAAAAGGAACTGGCAAAGCGGAAGAAGAAGAAGTGAATCTCTCCTCTGTGATGGAGGTTCGGCTGCGTCTTGACGTGCTCAGGAGTCATGGAGCGCATCACATGCTTTCTAGTGATTTTGTGGGTGTACGTGAGTTCCGAATCGTCGTTTTCTCACATTGCACCGAGAGTTTTTTTTTCTCGCTGCGTTGACGCATGCGTTATCGGCGCCTTTTTTTTCGACGCATGTTAGGGTCACCCTGTCCTTGCTGACGATACGGTAGGAGAAAAACAAACTGGTTATTGGTGGCGCGGGGATGGTGTACTGATCGATGTGGTGTGAACTCACCAGGTGGTTGAATGTTGTTTCTGAGGTGGTGCGTGGCCGATGCTTCGATAGGCGAAGAAGCGGCGCGAGGAGTAGCCGAAGCAATGGAGGCTGTGCTTTCTCTCGCTGCTTCACTCACTACCACACAAGGTTGCGCGTGTCATGCGAATACCTGTGTGTGTTTGTTAATGGGATGAATTGTTGCTCATGACTGCATTTCCCCCTCGGCACGCTCTCGTTCGACATTCAATGCTATTGTTTTCCCTTTTTTCACTACCTTCAGCTTTTCCTCACCTATCCCTTTCTCTTTTGCGTGTATTTTGTGTTGTGCGGCGGCTCTCACATGGCTGCGTGATTGGTTTGCGTGCGTGTGAGTGTGCCGGTTCAGAGTGCAATGGTTTTCGAGATAGGAGGTGCACTCAAAGTTTCTTATAGAGTATCAGCAGCATCCCTCGTCTCGAAAATGCCGGTCGCCAAGAAGGGTTCCAAGAGAGGCGGCCGGAAGAAGTTACTTAGCGATGTCGAGCTCGAGCGGATACGCGCAGAGGAGTCGGAAAGACGGTGTCGGCAGCTGATGTTGTTGCAGAGTCGCCTGCGCGAGGTGGTCGCGGAAGAGAAGGAGATGTCAAATGCCGTCTCTGGCGCCATCGATTCCCGCTGGATACGCTTTCTGCGTGAGTGCAAACAGCGGGAGCTGGTGGCCGAAATCGATGTACTACGGCGAACGTTTGAGGCAACGCTGGACAGAAAGGAGGGCTTTTCCACGACGCTTCTAGAGGAGCTGAGTGTGGCGGAGGAGCAGTGCATGCACGCCTGTCGTTCTCACATGGACGTTGTCAGCTCTCTGCTTCAGCTGCACGCGGCGCGCACGAAGGACATGGAGGCAGATCTCGACGCCAACGTTGTGGAGATGCAGCAAGACTTCGAGTATGAGAGGGCCGAGCTGGAGCGGAAGCACATGATTGAAATGGACGACCTGCGCCTGATTCTGGACAACATGGCGGCCGAGGCGGAGATGTTGGAGAAGAAGCTGCAGGAGGAAACGTCTGAGGGCCACGAAACGGCTGCCGAGAAGATGGAGGAGGCAATGAGGGAGATGGAAGCAGACCTTAACAAGGTTGAGGATGGTCTCCGTGGTGAACTGGATTCACGCTACAAGAAGTTCATGTCCACCGCGCAGGCAAACATGAAGGAGTACACGGCGAAGTGTAAAGAGGACCAGGAGACGACGGAGCGTATTGCCGCCCAGCTGCGCAAGATTGAAAAACTGCAAGGCAGCGTCTCCTCGTGGCGCACCAATATCGCTCGTAACGCAAGAGAGTGGGAGGGTCGCAACGCGGCTATCCAGGCCGAGCGGGACGCAACACTGCGTCACCTGAAGAAACTGAAGGATAAGATGCAGCGGTGGAGGGAGCTGCAATCTAAAGCACTCGTCGAACTTGTGAAGGAGGCGAACGCGACCGAGGAGGCGCTGCAGGCGACCTCGAAGCGAGCGGTGCGTCTTCTGCGGCTAGTGGAGCTGTGCAGGCCGCTGGAGACGGAGCGAGAGCAGGTTTTGTTGCACGAGGCGAACATTTCATCTGCGGCAGTCGAGGCGGAAACAAAGCGGCGTGTTGCCGCTGAGAGCTCTGGGAACGCACAGGAGGATGTCCTGTCAGGCAGGGACGCCGCACCAGCTGCGAATGAGCAGTGGCTGTCGCTGGACCGCTTCTGGGTGAAGCACAACAAGGTGGTCCTGGACAATGCGGCGTTGACGCAGGAGCGCTTTCTTTTGGAAGAGGAGAACCGAGGATTGCAGGGGGTTCTCAAGGAGTACTTAGATGACGTGTCCATTAGCGATCAGGTGATGCGCCAGAGCAACACCCTTCTTCTCACACAGGCCGCCAGCCGCAACGTTGTCCAAGCCGCCAACGCGAGTGACAGTGTCGGTGTGAGAGGCTACAATGTCATCGAAGGAAACAAATTCGTAAACGACCAGAGTCGTCAAGCCATCAATCGCTAGCCACTAGTGAGAGTCTTTCGCTTGGTGGAAAGGAAATGGGGAAGGAAAACGCGACAGAGTTCCCTCTTTGGGCCCTGTTATCGGATCTGTCTACATGGATCTCCGGCTGCTCGTGTTCTCGCTTGCATTCATTTTGTTTTTGTGTATGTGTGTGAGGAGGGATCTTTTCGTTGGAAGCCCTGACGATGCGTGTGTGCGATGTAAAGAGTGCCACACGGACGCTGTGTGCGCGATATCTGGTATCACGTGGTTTTCTTTTTGTGCTATGGATGTATAGCTTGATTGCCAGCTGTAGTTTCTTCAAAGTATAAAACGAGTAAAGGTATTAGCCGCCGCGCATGCGTACAAGGAACCCCTGCGACTTGTCCTGGCCTTCTCAGCGCTGTTTCTCTGATGTCCTGCTATAGCAGAGCATGGCTACAAGCTTACGTACATTGCGCACGAGACAAGAGTAGCGGCGAGTGAGTATGCTGTCGTCGGCTTTGCTGTGCCCTCGTTACTCACCATGAACGTCATTTTTACACCTCAATCGCTTTCCCCTTCTTTATACTCCTGCTGCTGTTTACCGTTGTTCGCCTTCGATGGATGTTTGCTTTTCTGATCTTAGTTTCCCCCACCGTTTGAATGCGTTGTTCTCCCGCCCGCCCCACGTTTTGAGGCTCACTCCCACCGGTACTCTCGCTAGCTTTTTTCGTGTGTGGGAGTCCTGATTGAGACGGACCGCGAATCACCCGGTTTGGCCGCTAGTTTTTTTGCGACTCGTCTTTTGCGTGTTCGCGCCCCAATGCGCCGCCTGGCCCGACGTACACTTACCTCGCTGGTGCTGGCTGGTGCTCGCCGATGGATTGAATCGCAGGAACCGTGCACGCCAGATGCGATTCGAGAACTGTTGCAGCGGGCGGAGAAGGAGCAAGAGAGGCGTGAGCTCGCTGTCGACCAGCGCAAGGTGGTGTTTACCGCCGCCAGTAGCGGGGACCATCGTTCCCGCATCGCTGCCGCTGAGGCGTTTGACGTGGCGGCGGCGGGGCTTCCGCGGCCGCCGAACTTTTGTTATATGAACGTTTCGGTGGACTACGCCTGTATGGTGGATGCACCTGAGGTCGTCTGGTTTAACATGTGCAAGGTGAATGGCTTCACCCCGTCCTCGGTGAAGGCTGGCACCGTGCACATGCTAGGAGGGATGGTGTGCCATCAGCGCCTGGGCGGGGGGTTCATTCAGGTGATTCTTGGCTGCATTCCAGACTTGGAAATGGAGTCGTTCACGTTCGATGCTATTCCGGACAAGGACGAGATCGCAGCGCCAGGCCGAGCGCCGCCAGCGGTGGCATTTGCTATGCTTGACACGGGTCTTGCACTCCAGTACGAGCAGGTACTCTCAGCGCACCTCAGCACTCTGAGCAGCTCACTCGGCAGGGAATGCCCTTTGGTTGGTGGACTCTACCCTCCTGTTGGCAGTGTGACCGGTGGAGGAGACCCGAGTGGTAAGGTGGAGGACTCTATCTTTTTCATCAATGACCGTGTTTATAGAGGCAGTGCGGCTGCTGTTGTGCTGCGCAGCAAGCTCTTGAAGGCACACACAGCGAGTGTGGTTCCGTCGATTTCCCTCGGCAGCGCCAGTGTAACTGACGTCGCGTGCGAGGGTGGTGTTGTGACGGTACGAGCGCTGAACAACCGGCCTGCCACGGAGGTTGTCAAAGAGCTGTACTCGCTGCCTGAGATTGCGGAGAAGCCGAGTAAGGTGTTCCTTGGCCTGAGACACGGCGACGTGCATGTGCCGGTTTCGTTTGTGGGGCATCCCGATAGGGGTGAGCTCAGTTTTTCACTTCCTCCGGGAATCTCTCTAGACCAAAGCGACACTGTTGATTTCCTCGTAGATGACGCAGAACTGGACACGGAAATGGCCGCAAGCCTCTTGATCAGCATGGAAAAACGCATTGCACCGATATTTGTCGAGAAGGACATCAATGTGGCGCGCGAGGCGCGTCGTAACATTGTGGCATCCTCGACGGCGGCATTTCACTTCTCCCACGGCGGACTGAATACCATCGCTAAACCGGAAGTCCCCGTCGTTAGCTTGGGCAGCGCTGGTGCGATCTTCGCGCCATCAATTTTGCAGCGCTGTGTGGGTCGCTCGTGCCCGAACGCTGGCTTTTTCTCTCCCGGCCAGGTGGCGGCAGTGGCGGATCTCACATCCATCTTTCCGCGGTCTAGCACCTACTGCTTTGTGCAGGGAACGGAGTAGGACAGGCTGTGTGGCAGTGGCGTGCGTGTATGTAGTGACTTGTTAGGCGGTTGCTTTTCAAGAAAGAAGCACATTACTTGTCTCTATCTGACCTACTGGCACGTGCACGTTCAGGTACTTTGGTCTTGTTTCCACGCTGGTACTAGTCTGTCTTCACAGGTGGTCATTGACCTAGAACTTTATGCATCATCTAGACGAGGGCGCATGCATGGATGTGCTAGCAAGGCGAACGTTTGCTTCTCTTCAAGGGCCTCTCTGACACGTAGCAGTGACTGTTATGCTTGCTCTACTTGTTTAGTTCAGGGCTGGTCGACCGTTTTCTTTATTTGAGCCTGCGAAGAGGTTGTGGTTGACGGACCTGGAGATGCGGGGGGCTGGCGAAGCGCCGTGCCTCTTCTGGCCGACCCTTCGACAGCGGCGAACATGGTTGCATGCTTTCGGCTCTTCTGACGGCTACGTGCAGCTTGTATTCTTTGTTTCCTCCACACTTCAACTCTGTTACGGCGGGCGGCGGTGCTCACACGCACAAGAAATGATCCACTTGCAGCGATTGTACCCAGAACCCGCGTCTCGCAAACATAATAGGTATGTCTTCCTCTACAAGACATGAATTGAGGCGCTCAGCCTCCAGCATCGCGACCGAGCTCTGGTCTCCTGATGAATTGTACAAGGCCGATCCCCAGGTCGATATTTTGCAGCCGATTTTGAAGACTCTCGAAGTGGACTCCGGGCGCTTTTACGCGTTCCGTCTGTCACTGGTGCTGGCGCCGTTTGAGGCGCTTGAGAGGTACCGGGCCCCAGAAGGCGAGGGCACCGATCTTCTCGCCGATGACAGTGACCTCGACGTGACGTGCACGGAGATGCGGTGGGACGGGCGACCAGATGTGAGCACAACGGGCATCATCGCTGAACAGTGCAAGGCAACGTCATGGCTCCGCTTCTCGAGCACTCTCTCGCGGCGAGTGTTTGTTGTCGATCGCTCTGCGGCGCACGTGCAGACGCTCGTTGCAGCGCTGCGCTACTCGTTCTCTCATCTCTTGTTTCCAGCAGACTCGGAGATGTGCGAGGGGACGTGCACTGTACTGTTCCAGTTCATCGTGCACCATTGGTCGAGGCTCTCGGGATTTCTTCCTTTGCTGTACTTTCTTTTCGAGATTCAGGAGCGCGCCTTCTCGGCGTTTTACAAGCAGCTGGGTAGCCTGGTTCAGGCGAGGGTGAACAGCGATATCGCTGCGTGTGACACCCTCAAGCCGAAAAAGAGTGGGAAGTTGTTCTCGTGGTTTTCATCAAAGCCAAAGGAAGCCGAGCTCGGCGTGAGCGACAAGCTGGAGATCATCGACTCTCTCAAGTCGATGCTACCGCCGACCTTTGAAAAACGGTACATGCTTGCCCTCGTGAATCATGAACACTTGGGAAAGATGCAGCTCTTCTGTCGGGAGTATGTGGGCTCCCTGAAGGGAGAGGCATCCACGTATCAGGCGTTCGCGGAGGGCTTCGCTGCTCACCCGCTCACCTCGAGCCCTATCAAGGGGTGGTATCCAACGAGCGCTCTGGAGGCTCTGGGAAAAGAGAACGCTGCTGTAAAGAAAACGATGGCCTCGGTGCAGCGGTTCGCGTTGCGCAAGAGCTCTCTCGCGAACGAGTTTGTTCTTCCGTATCTAAAGGCTATATCGGAGTGCGAGTGGGAAATCGGCATTATCGCACACTCACTCGTGGCTTTCTACGAGGATCTGATGATGCGTGCAAAGAGGCTAAGCGAAAACACGATGCTGTTGTCCGGAGAGGTACCCCTGCCGCCGGGGTGTGAGACTTCCACGCGGCCAGAGAGCCTGGAAAAAGCCCGCGAAGTAAATCAGCGGTTTGCATTGGAGTTCTCCAATATGAAGCAGCAGTTCGACGCGGAGGTAGCACACGCGGAGGCGGCGATAAAGACACGCACGAGGCGTCTCTGCATTCTCTGCGGGAGTGTGGTGAAGGCGATAGCTTCTTGCGCGGACGTAGAGTACGACGAAGAGTACTTGTCTCCACTTGCCCCACCACTGCCTGACGACGTCACCGACGACTGCTTCGCGTCTCAATCACTCAACGGGTGCCTTGGTGTCGTGGAGGGGCAGGAGGAATCCAGCTATACCATGGACCGTGAGGGAGCCTAGACGCAGCGACCCGCTCGCTAGGAAAATGAACCAATCAAAGAAAACCGTGCCGCCTTTTTTCCCTTCGCTGATGGAAAAACCCGTCTGCTAGCTGATGCGATTCTGTCTCTCTCTCTCTTCATCGTATCTATCCTCTTGTTTTGTTGCATTTGCATATGCAGCGCGTGCCGTCGGCGGGGGCACGACTCCGCTTCTACGTGGTGCCAGCATTCCCATGGAATGTGCAGCATGCGCTGCAGATTTATGTTCTCGGCTTTTCTTCTCTGCATTGTGCCCCAGGCTCGAGTAGGCAAAGAACTGCTTGGGAGTATGAAAACATTCTCCCTGTGCTCCTCCATTCCTTTTCCCCTTGCCTGACCGACAGTAATGAGCGCACAGGTGCGCCTCGCATGCGCGCATTTCACGCTTGTCACAGCTGCGAATACTACTTGGACCCTCTTTCCTTACTCTTATTCACCGCCGCTCCCACGATCGAACTGTTATGCGCAACGATCAGCGCTGGGTGAGCCGACGTAGATTATAGTGTTTGGGAGTGTCTCTGCGACTGAGGCGCACAGGGATATATACGCGTAGCAAGCATTTCATGTAGAGCACATCTGCCCTCTCGTCATGAGCCAATTGCCGCTCTCACCTGCGGGTAGCAGTCCTTTTCCAGGAAGCGTCAACTCATTCTCCAGTATACCTTCGTTTCATCCGGAGCCGCAGCTGGTGGGGGCTGTCTGCCACGCGAATGCCGCTGAGGTGCGAAGGCTTTTGGCGCCTTCTGCTCCTGGACTCTGTGTCTGGTGTGATGCGGACCAAAACAGTCTTTTGCACAGGGCTGCTGCGCTTGCGTCTCCGGATTGCCTGATCGAACTGCTCCAGTCCGAGGTGAGGTTTGTCTTTTCACAGAACTTGCAGGGAGAGACACCGCTTCACGTTGCAGCCCGTTGCGCACGGACAATCGTTTCGATTTTGCTTCTTGTGGCCAAGTACGGGGCCGTCTGTGTTCTCGATCGCAACGGAGATACCTTTCTACACGGCTTGCTGAGCAACGAGAGGATCAGCCACCGCCAGCTACTGCTGCTCATAGAGTCACTGCTCGACCGAGCCGATGTCACGGATCAGATCAATGTTGTTAATAATAGAGGGGTGACGCTCTACGACGTAGCGCACCGATGGCACCCCGATAGTGCTGCTTTGCTGGAGCTTCTGCTACGACGCGGCGCCGTTTCTGGCGCGCTGGTGCTACACGATGAGGTGGTCTCTCTTGTCATCGCGGAGGAGGAGGAGCGCGAGAAGGTGAGGGAACACGAACGTTCTTCCTTTGCTTTGCTGCGCCACGGTGAAGGAGCAGAGTGTGCACGGATTCACCGGCAGTATTATGAGCGACGAAAGCTCTTTGGGAAGGAGAGGCGGAGACGTCATGTGTGTTACGAAAAAGAGGCGTCAACGTGGACGTCGCTCGTGGAAACGGAGAAAATATCCGCGAGACGCATCGGTGGAGAGCGCGCGGCGCGAGAGTGCTGTGCCGCCGAAGTGCAGCGCATCGGGAGGGGCTTTCTGGCTCGAAGCGCTGTCTACCGACTGTTTCTTCGGAGAAACAAGGTGCGACTGCTTGCTGAAAAGAATGCCGGGACCACTGCTAGCGCCGCGCTGCACATGGCATCGGAGGCCAAGGTGAAGGAGAACATATCTCCCGCTGCCGAATCGAATGAGGCACTATCGGTACTGGTGGTGCCTCCTGCTGCTCAAGAGGTCCCGCTTCGCCGGTTTCCTGAGGCGCTTCTTGTGCACCTTCAGTCCATCGTGAGAACACGTCGAGCGAGGCGTCATTATCTACACGTAAGGCGTATGACGATAATTGTACAGAGGGTGTGGCGGCGCCACCAAGCCCGGATCACGCGCCGACGGCAGCAGGCCGCTGACGTGCTCCTCAGTGCAGTGCAGAGATACCAATTGAGCAAGGAACGGGGCACTTTGATGGAGAAGCTGATGCTGATGCGCATCAAGGTGATGCTGAGGGAGGTGACGCGGCTCTTGACTGGGCTGGTCTGGCGGGAGAACTTTTGCAGCGTGTTCCGCGAAATTGTTTTCATGCAGAGGCGTCGCTTGCCGCCCCCACCGATGCGGCTGTCGCGTTTTCGCCGACTACAGCTGCTTGCCGCTAGGTTCGAGCGGTTCATTTTGCTGGCACAGTTCACGGTGAGTCTGTTTCTTCTTATTTACATGGGGTATGCTCCGCGAACCAGTGCTTCGCAGGTGCACAACAAGGTGGACATGGCGTTTCTCTGCGTGGAGTTTGTGCTCATATGCTGTCTGCCCTTGTGCTGGTGGCGTTTATGGGACGTTGCGGTTGTCGTCACCGCGTTGATCTGCACCGCGGCAAGCTGCTACGGCGGGTCGATTGTGATTACGCTCTTCACACTCAAGCTCCCGTTCGTGGTGCGTCAGTTGGTGCCTCGTCACCCAGGCACGTGTACATATTGTCGCACCATTGAATATTCTGTTGTGTATCTGCTGATGTTCGTGCCTTTTGCTGTTGCCGGGATCGGCTCCACCGTGCGTAGCACCACTGTAAATCATTTGCTGCTCTCGAATGGAGGCAATTGGGGTCGCGTATTCCTCTCTCTTCTCAGCACAGTGAGCCCGCAGCACACGGTGCTGCTTCTGATCCGCCAGACGAACACGAGTGTGGATATCGATTCTCTGTTACCGTTGCGTGCGCAGCAGACCCGCTATGTCCTTCCAGACGGCGATGTTCTTTTGCGGCTGCAAATACCGCTGGTGCAGCTCATCGTCTTCCGCGGTGTCATGTGTCTTTATTGGTGGTCGGCGGTGATCGTTGGTACCCACAACGCAATTCGGCATCACTACGACATTAGCGACGAGACAAAGCTCAAGTTAAACAAGCATCGCTTTCGCAACGAGGGCAAGGAGAAGCTCTTCGACGCCCATCGCGCGGCCACCATCGAGGCCCTTGGGCAGCAGCTCGACGGTGTGATGTGGGAGGACGACGTCCGAGCTGCCAAGGAGGCCATTGAAGCCTCTCACTACGACCATAACACTAATATCACGGTGCACCGTTTTGTGCGCCGTGTTCAAGACACGCTCGAAAGCCACGGGGGTGCAATACTGAGCGCGCAGGCGCTGCAGCGCTCTGTACCTGTAGCGAAGGCGACAAGAAAGGACGCTTCACGGTGGGACTGCCGCAATGAGGATCCGCATTCGCGGGGCACGTACGATATTGGGGTGGTGGAGACGGCGCTTGGTATGATTGAGCGCAAAGGTCTCGGCGAACGGTTCATTGAGCGGCAGTGGACTGGCGCGCTGCTGCGAAAGGAGATGAACTGGGTGCTCATTGGCATGCTCATTATGGCGTCTGTCAAGCCTAACCTGTTCGCAATGGAGGCGGCGTTCAGCGCCGTCTTCGCGGTCGAGTTGGCGGCGTCGCTTTACTTTCTCCGGCTCGAGTTCATCTTCTCCCACTACGTGCGGCTCATGATTCGGGTGTTCTGCGTGGTTATCGGATTCGTACCTCCTGGGATCCCGTTTGTCGCCTTTCGAAGCGTGCGACTTGTGGAGGGGTGGTCGCTTCTGTTCAGCGTTCCGGGCATGGTGCGCTGGGGCATGGTCTACCTCGTTGCCTCGTTCTTCACGATATGGATGATCTCTTACGTGGCCGCGCTGCAGTTCCTCGCGGCAGCAGAGCTGCAGATGCGGCCCTCCATATGCTCGAGCAAACGCGAATGCCTAGTAGTCTCGCTACGGGAGCTTGTTCTGCCTGCCTTCACGCCAGAGCATATTGACCCACTCTCGGAGGCACCCGTGATGGCGATGCTCGTTTTTTTCACGCACTTCTGCTTTGCGCCGTTCCTCCTCGCCATTATGCTGCACCCCCTTTTGCGCCTGTCCAACTTTATTGGGCGTTTCTTGCGTCTTGTGGTGCAGAGCCTCCACAAAGACGTCCTGGACTACGTCGAAAACTACCTGGAGGGCGGGTCGTGGTACACTCACTGGGGTCTCAAGGCCAACATCTCGGTGGAGGTCATTGTACGGATGAAGATTTGGCTCAATGACGTGAGACGCCGTCGCTTCAGCCCTGTCTGGGGCTCGTCTTACAGCAGCGTCACGATCTCAAATCAACACATGCTGCAGAAAACGCCCATGAAGAGATGCGAGCCGGAGCTGGAGGAGGAGTGCAAGGCGCTGACGGAGATCATCTGCCGTGGCGAGTTTGCCTCTTTGGAGGAGAACAGCGCGCATGACCGCCTCAGTGGAAACCCAGTCGCACAGTTTCTGAGTCGCGTTGTCGTCCGCAACGTGTACGTGCACTACCTCAATGTTGCTCTCACCTTCGTTTCTATAGCCTTTCTGTGGGTCGCTGACGCGTCGTTGGACCGCGACAGCGTTCTCATGGTCTCGTCTTGTGTGGTTCACTTGTTGAGCGTTGCGGCGTCGATTGTAGTGATCCCGCATGATTCGACTGCGATCATGACGCTGGTGTCGGCGTGTGCACTTCTGTGCGCCGTCGTGCTGGTGCTCGTTCCCGACCGACGACTCCGTAGCTACTACTGTGTGCGATTCTTGTCGCTGCTACGCATTGGACAGCTGCAGGTGTTTCCGTTTCGCGAGATGAAACGGGTGGTAAAGATGTACATTGACTCCGCAATCAAGATTCTCTTCCCGGTCGCGGTGATGGGCGGCGCTGCATACATGGCAGAGCTTCTTCGGGCGCAGGTGTTCATGGTCCGATTCAAGCCTCTTGCGTGGATGAACATCAACTGGAGTAACCCAGCAGAGGTGGAGGCTTTGCGGTCCAATGTGTCCTACCCGGATTTCCTGGCAGCCGTCCCCCGTAGCCGCACTTCGTGGCCGAACGTCGGGGAGACGTCTGCCTTGTTCGTTGCGTACTTTAGCGAGGATGCGTACGTCTTTTACTCCATCTACTGTTTTTGGGTACTGCCTGGCATCTGCATCTCGACATGTCTGTCATATCTCTTCTGGGTAGGCACCAACCTGAGAGACACGAACCGGCTTATGGTGGACATGATCCCTCTGCTAGAGGACCCTATTACCATGTCTGGCTTCAGCTGGTATCAGTGGCTCTACCGCTACGTAGGGAACGTGATTCTGCTGGCAAGCCTCGTGTTCGGCTGTATCTTCAGCCCCACTACCTCAGCCACCTCGGATGACCTTATCTTCTTCTTGGGGTTTGAGGTGGCGTTCACTTTGTGCGGGCTGGCCGAGGCGATCATGTCGTGCTCCTTTGCTGTCCACCGCTGCGCCCGCTCTATCGTGAGCTGGCGGACATGCCAGGACGACGGCAAACACACGTACGTGCTCTTCGGCGACTGTGTTTTTCTGCTGTGTGAAGTGATTCAGCTTCTTTACTACTGCGTCGCTGTGGTGCTGTGCTCGATGCTTTTGGTAGAGGGCAGTGGCTGCCTCATATCCCCAGACGAGTACGCCACCTTCTTTCTCACGGTTCGCTTTGTGTTTCTGCTTCGTCTCCTGAGCCGCGAGTTATTGCTGTCGCTGATGCGCCACTTCTTTTCAATCTCTAGCAGGGCTGCAGGCATCGTGGTCTACTTTGTCGCCTGCGCCAGTGCATTGGCCGATGTGTATGCAGCGGAAACGCGCACTAGGTACACACCGGCGACGTGGTGCGCCGCGTTTGACGCCATACTGCGCCTCGCCTTCACCTCGGCCATCCCTGCGAACTTTGAAGGCTACTGGCAACCTTTCAACGGCACTGCAGTCGCGTCGGCGATGAAGAACAGCTCGACCACGCTGTACGTGATCGAAGAGTACTACACAACGTCGCGCCTGGCCTTTGTGTTGGCCGTCATTGGAAAGGCAATAATGGCCAGCATCGTAGGCCTCTTCGTTGGTTCTCTGACCACAACGGTGCGCACTGTTTTCCTGCATGTGCTGCCGGCAAAGAGCTTGTTGCTCTACCGGACGCTGTGTGGTGGTTTGACCGAGCTGGTTCGGTTCGGCATGCAAAATCATGACGACATGCGGCCCCAAACACGCCGCCGTATTCAGTCTCGCAAGTTCAGGCGCATGTTCATGCCTGAGGGAATCCCGTCATGGTCGGTGCCGCACCTGCTGGAGGAGCTGGGCATCTGCCGGCCTGTTCGGCAGCGCCGGTTCATGTACGTCTTGATGAGGCTGTTGGAGTACATGCCGACGAGTGAGAAGCGGCAGGAGCGGGTGCTTGAGTACATGCATGTGTGGGACACCTACCGCTGTGGCGGGCCGGCTCATCTGCTCTTCTCCGAGCTCCCTATTTACCCTCCCGCCGCTGCGCCGCAGAGAAGACCGAACCCATACTACCCTTCATGTTCACTTGCAACGATGCGGCGTGACCGCCACATTGCCCCACTGCGACTTGTGCAGGCCCTTGCGATCTTTGAGCTTGGGTTCCCGGCAGACTCGTCTGTGGGCTCGAAGCTGTGGATGGATTTTTTCTCGGTGGTACAAAAAATGCGCGGGGCGACGTTGCTGCAGTCTCTGTGGCGGATGTACCGCGAGGAGAAGGCGTTTGACATGGACAGTACTCGCACTTCGTACGAGCGGACGCTGATCGCGCACCTGCGCCGCGGGTTTCGGAAGCAGAAGCTGCGCAGCAATATCCACTTTCTCAGCTTTACCTCCTTTCAGAAGGCGATGCACCACGAACGCGAGGTGTTCAACCCAAGTACTGGTCATTTCGACTTGCTGAATCGGTTGCGTGGCCATTTCAGCGGACTTAGCGCTTCGCCGGATTTCTGGAAAACGACTCGCGATGCCGAGAGTAAGCTGGCTGCCTAGCCCGCTAACCGCGCACCGTCGCATATCGGCGTGTGCGGGCTGTGCTGATACGTGGAAACCCGTCGAGTAGCTGTTTGCATAGTGTGCAGGGAAGTAGTTTTCGTATTCGCGCGGTTGGTCGTTTTCTTCTCACCTTTTGGGCGCGTTGCGCCACACAACTTCGACTCCTGATGCGCTGGAGTGCTGCGTGCTACAATGACTTCCTTCTTTCCTGGTGTGGGCTTTAAAGCTCTTTCTCTTCACCTCCATCTACTTCCCATGGAACACCCGTGCATGAAGGGTTCATGCCACCTTTGCTCTCTATGTGGATTGCATTTGCTTTGCCGATGGCCCCCGAAATCATGTTGTGAGTTGTATGTGCGTGCCGCGCTGTCGCATGATATGGGCGAGTTGGTTGTCGGGTCGGTTTTGAGTTTGAGCGCCGTCTTTACCTGTATAGCCACGCCTGAATATTGCATGATGCCCTCCTCTCCCAAGAGACAAGCACTGGCCGCGAACGTCCTGGTGACCACACCGCTTCGTTTATGTTTCTTTTCCTTCTGCTATTGTCCATGGTAAATGCGTGTATGTGTGTTACGTCCATCGTGGGAGCTGTGCAGTGCCGGACCCGCTCGCTTGTTTATCTGTCCTCGTTTGCGCGGTGCCTTTTTTTTACATGCTACGGCTTGATGCGCTTCGGCAAAGGTGCTACTCATTTCAGGTCGTCGCTGGATCTCACTGCCTTCATTCATTGCCGGTTTTGCAGTTGCTCTGCACACCGTTCAATTAAGTTGTGTTGTGCAGCTCATCGATCCAATGACTGTGAGGCCCAGTTACAGAGGCACCGCACAGCCGGGGAGGCGAGTTTCTCGCTGTTTTTTCGTTCCGCTCTTTAACTTGTCTAAAAATCGTCCGAAAGAAAGAGTTTTGTAACAAATGGAATGGGTGAGCTCGCGCACATGCAAAAAAAAGATGCATCGCGGCGAAATCGACTGCGGTTATGTGAATAGCATGATATCAGCAGAGCTAATTGTCTGACATTGCCGTGAGATGCAGCACTCCACACGTCGGCATCTGCGCCGACACTCTTGTGTTGGTCAGCTCCTCTGACATTTCGGACTTGAGCATGTGTTTCGTTAACGCCGACGGGTCGGAGGCCCTTCTATGTGGCAGCGCCGCGCGGTGTGTGAATGAGCATCTCTACAGCTTTGCCGTCGTGCAGCTCACGTAGAGCTTTTCAGACGCTGCATGGCGTGTGGCAGGTCGATTTGCAAGTTTCCAACGGCCTTGTGGACCTTGTAATGATCGAGATGGGGATACGAGCTCTGGAAAGGGAACAGCTGATGGTGGCGTACGGCTCTCTCTCTCCTTTGCCAGGGTCTCGGCATCTATGGGCAGCCCGCATTTTTCGGTGTTTGTCAAGGGCGTGAACGCGCTTGACCTTAACGATCTGATTCGCTGATGGACTGGAGCCCGGTGCTTTGTGATCGTAAGAACGTGAGCTTTTCACATTTCTGATGCGGATGCGATTTACTTGTGCATCTGTGTGTGTGTCTGACATGACGCAGGCCTGCAGTTCAAGGCGCATGGTTTTGCCTCGCGCAACGTACGCGTCTGGATGAACGGTGATAGTTTCGAAGCTTGGTGTGTGTCTGAGGGGTTGGTCTGGATAACAAGATGCACGGTGACTGGGTATGAGGGCATTCTCATCTTGCAAGTTGGTGCCGGTGCATTTACTTGGTGCATGTGGCAGCGCCATCGGCGACGCTCGAACATCCGGTTGTTACAGCTTGCTGACCCTTCCCGTTCGCCATGAGTGTTTTTTGTTTCTGATCTGATTGCTTGCTTGTATATACACTCCCGTGGCTTTATCGGCCATCAGCTTTCACCTGCAGCACCAGGGCGTTGATTTCGAGCTTGATTTTTATACATGTAAAGGTTGAAACACTACTGCTGGTGGATCCAGAACCTGAATGACGTGTTGTTCATACCGTCAGCGTTTCTGTGATGGAGATGTAAACGTGTGAAAACGAACACGATGAGCGGCTCTTAGGCGCCATGGGCTCGTGACTCTTGTGAGACGACTAAGGATGCTTCTTGGAACCGGTGTGGATGCTGCAATGTGCCCGAGCTCGACTGCATAGATCTGCAGCTGATCAAGAGCTGTTTGGAGCTTGTATAACGTTGTATCTGTCTTCTTGTCCCTCCCCTTTCTCTCTGTGTATGGACGACTGTTCCTGCCCGTTTCCCATCACGTCGTGCTCTTCCTCCTCACTCTTTTCCACACACAAATGCTCAGGCACTCGCTGCAGCGGCACACAAAAAAAGACAATCCACAGAAATTCTATCGTTTTCTCTCCTCTTAAACTATCGTGCTGTGACCTCAACAGGGGCCAGACTCAGCCGTTGAAAATGCATGTTGTGTGTGTTTACAGGTCTCTGTTTTGTGTCACCTTTTGCCACGATCTCAAACCTCTTCGATCGGGCGTTTCTGTAGTTGTAACTTTACCGTAGCTACACCGGTGTCGGCTACTCGTTTGTTCTTTTTTCTCTTTTCACAGAAAAAAAGTTAAATACCGTCTTTCTGCCCAGCTAGCTAGCCGTTTTGCCATGGTGACACCGATGACACACACCCACGGACACTGACACATGTACCCTGAGCGGTTCAGAAGACCCCTCTACCTTTCTCGTGCGTTTCTGGTTCGAGGTTTTGTGCCTTTACCGGGATCGTGAGAGTGTCTACTTGATTTCTATTCCTTGCTTCGTTTCTCTATTTTTTTCCACTGCCCGGTCGCCCCTCTTAGCAACCGCCGGCAAGATTGTTGTGTCTCCTCCCAGGAGTTTTCGGCTCATTGCACCGACGCGACCCTTTCTTCTTCTTTGTTTTTTTTCTACCTTGTTTCCGTGCCCTAGGGATTCAACTATGGGAGCTGGTGCCTCTCACCAACGACGTTGGAAGATAAAGTCCTCCATGGGGGACCCCGATCAGTGGTCTACGTCGCTGCCCGTCGAGGTCTTGACTGCAAGTGAGAACTGTGGGGGATTGAGGCAGAATGGGAGCGCCTCGTCGACTGCCCATACCAACCTAAACTCGCGCAGGCAGGAGATGGATTCTTGGAACACGCGACGAGACTCGAAGGAGTTCCAAGATGAAGTAGACGAGATGGACAGCCTACAGGCCAACTGCAGAGTGCCGAATGAGCAGGCTTTTCACGACACGCTTGTAAGTGCCGCCCACTTATTGCGGGCCCGCCAGCGTGATACAAATGCCAGCATCTCGAAGGCGGAGATGGAGGGCGTGATAGTTCTCACCCGCGAACTGGAGAACCTCAGGCAGATGACGAAGCGTTCGGAATTCACGGTGGAGGGAACGTGGAGGATCTTGGAGGATGAGGGAATGGTGGAGCAATTTGGTCAGCAGTTGTACGATGAGCTGCTCACCCGAAATCGGCGTCTGCGTGTCCACTTCTACGGCGTGGACATCGAAGAGCAGTCGAAGTCCTTGTTGCGCATGGTCGGGACAGCGGTGCACTTCTACCAGAAGCCGCAGTTGACAGTGGATATGTTCACCAAGGCTGGCGCAAGGCACCGTGGCTACGGCGTGAACGCGGAGGTCTTCGTGGAAATGCGCAATGCCTTCATGCGGGTATTTTCCAAATTTGTCGGCACCGACGTCTTTCAGGCGGCCGAGGAGGAGTGGCAAAAGTTCTGGAAGTACGTTCTAGACCTGCTCGTGCATGGAAGTGAGAGTCCGGAGGGCGAGCGGTATGGAAAGGTGCACGAAGAGAAGATGCTCAAGAAGATACAGGCCGATTTCAAGCTCATCATGGAGCGGCAAAACAAGTGCGACCTGCGGCGTCAATTTGTAAGCGTTATGTACAATAAAGCCATCGAGATGCACGGGGAGTTGTCAAAGTTCGAAGCACTAAAGGATCTGCGTGCCAGTACACGCGTCTTGCAGTCATTCATTGACGTAATCAACAACATCCATGATAAGAAGCTTTTGGACGAGTACATGCGAGAGCTTGGCGGGCGTCACACAGCCTACAACGTCACGGTGGAGAACCTACACGCCTTTACCGAGCCATTCCTCTTCACCTGTCGCCACTTTTTGGAGGATGAGTGGAATATCGCCGTTGAGTCGCGTTTTCTGTGGCTGTTTGAGTACATGATCGATGGCATTTCGGCTGGTATGGTGAGCGACATCAACAGTATCGTTAACTTGCGCGCTCCCAGCAACAGCGTTTCTTTCGGACTGATTTTCACCGATATCGAGTCAAGTACAAGGTTGTGGAGCAAGGACTCGAAGTCGATGAGCCTTGCGGTGAAGAGCCATCACGCCATGATCCGGCGCCTTATCGCTGACTACGGCGCTTATGAGGTGAAGACGGTCGGCGACTCCTTCATCATCGCCACCAAGGATGTGCTGGTGGCGGTGAAGCTGTCGCTGGCCATTCAACTAGAGCTAATGCGGATAGCGCCAATTGCTCCAGGATTTGAGATGGTTGACAGTTCCGAGGGCCACGGTGATCCACAGGCCTGGGATGACCGCACGCTGCGCGTGCGGATCGGCGTCGAGCACTGCACGGATGCTACGGCCACTTATGACACCATTCACCGGCGCTACGATTACTACGGGGCTAGCGTGAATCGCTGCGCGCGGATCGAGTCTGCAGCGTGTGGAGGGCAGATATTACTCTCTCGTGAGAGTTTTGAGCATCTCAAGTCCATCCCCGAGTTCCATGACGAGCCTTGCTCCTACCTCTTCCGCAGCGTGGAAGTCGCCACCCCACCCCCAAAGGTGGATAGCCGTGGTTTGGACCACTTCGTGGTAGTGAACGATGTTGGCCTGGCGTCCTTCAAAGGCATAGCTGAGCCAGTGCGCCTTGTTTCGCTAGTGCCGCGCTGTCTTGCTGGGCGACAGTTTATGGAAAAGTTTACCAAGGTATCGGAATAGATTTGTACCTCCGCCACCCAGCGCGCTACTCTCGGCTCTCTTGAAGTCTAGTGAACCGGTGCGTGTCTGTTTCCTCTGATACTCTTCAAGTGTCCTTGAGGACGTGGGGGAGGGGGGTAGGACACCTCAGGGCGCGGTATAAGGACCCAGCAACCGCTCTGTGAGGAAGGCAAGCAGCCCCCCTACCCTCGCCAACGGCAAGCCACTTCCGGCCGTGCCTGGGCTGTGTGCCTGCGATGTGGGGACGTGAGAGCGATGTATCGCTATTGATATGTTGACGATCAGGTCCCGAGCGGCGTTCTGTCGAAGGGAGCTGCGATAGTGGATACATATGTGCCATTCATATGATTAGGCAGAGTGTCAGCATGACTCCAGCATATCGCCCCCGACCCTCACTTCCTACTGGTGCTGGGAGCCTGAGCGTCACCTCGAGGGGGGGGAGTGCACTAAGTGGCGGCCTCCATAATGGGTGAGCGGCTGTGAGGCGACCTGCGAGGCAGTGATGAGTGGGTATCGTTTGAGGCAGAGGCCGTGCTCTCAGATGAGTGAGTCGGCGCATTGCTGTAACGCATATGTCCACCACCGCTTCGCACGACGCGATGGGCCTGTGACATGCCTGGGTAGGGCTGAGCTGAATCGATGCTGTATGGTAGAGAGTGGACATGTCGAACCAAAGAAAATGTATCATTATATATTTTTTAACCCTTTACTCCGCACTGGAGAATAATAATACTAAAGGAACAAACAAAACGACGCTTCCTTCTGTTTGCGGGCAGGCAGTGAAGCGCTCTCTGTGGCAGCACCCACAGCGGTGGCGTCTGCCGCGCCATCTCCATTGAGGGGCGTTCTTCTTCCGCACCTCCTACCTCCATTTTCTGCTCGCTGGCAGAGTGTGCACATCTTTCACGCGCACGTGCTTTTCGGCCTCTCAAGTCCTAATTCATTCTGCGCGCTTCTCCTTTTCTTGTCCAAACTCTCCTATTGCACATATTGTATGGAGGGAACCTGTGTCAACGCGCGGGTACTACTTGCGTGCCATCACGCACCCCTACTTGTTACGCAGGTGCTTTGGACTCTGTCGAGTTCCAAGAGAGAACATGAAGCAGCCGTACCGATCAACGTGGCGGGTGTATCTTCCCGGCTTGTTTGTGATGTCGATGTTTAGTGTTGTGGTTTATTTTAGTCGGACGCGCTCCGATGTGGTGAAGCACGGTTACGATTTTGTTCCCATCTACTCTGAGGACGGCAAGCTTGAGGGCTTCACACATCCTGTGCTCGTGAAAGCGGGCAACCAGTACCGCGAGATGGGGGAAGAACGGAGGGCGCGATGACGACTGGTCTCCTTTGTAGCGCATGCTCTACTCCTTGCACGTGAACCTGGATGTATTGGAAGTGAGCACATGGGGACGGTTTGCACACTCTGCGCATGTATTGGCCTACCTTGTACGCCTTTGTGTGTGGTGGTGTATCCTAGGGAAGAAGGTGCGTGATTTTGTTTTTGGTGGAGACGTTTCGAAGTCTTTTCTAGGCTAGTGTCGACGCCTTCTGGCTGAGCAAAGACAATCTACTCGCTTCTTCTGTGTCTTGAGCACCCAAATCGGTTTGCTTCTCGCGGATGTGTGCAACTGCGTGGGTGGTTGTCATGGACACACGCTCCAAGCTGAAGAATGGAGGCTCTAAGGAAGTCTTTTTCTTACCCCCTCTGGCCTGGCGGGCTGCAAGGAGGTCACGTGACGACAAGATGACCAAAAGCAAGCAACGGACTGTGATTGCTGCGGGGAGCCAGCGGTGATGGAGAGCGACTGCCTTGACGTCTGCTACTCTAGTTGCTGCGTCGCATTGTCTGTCGCATCCCCGAATGATAGGCGAGGCGGAACTCACAATATTTTTCACTGCTTTTTCTTCGCATACCTGTTTCCTTCGCTTGCACGGTCATTTCTGTGTGTGTGTGTGCACTCTTTACTCGCGATTGATCGGCTCTCGCCCGTGTATACCGGAACGAGGGGATCTGAACACACGTGTCAGGAGCTGCAAATTTCCCTTACCTTTGCTTATATCCGACACACACTCACCACCTCCTGCGCGTAGGTACGTATCGTGGGCGTTTTTCACGGTTTTTGTCACTTCCCTCATCTGACCGCTGAACTCCACAGCTACATTACTCTCGCCCCCTTTCGGTGCCCTCATTTTGCGTGCCCTTTAGGTGTGACTACTCTCCCCCTCTCTCTCAGTGAGCTATCCAAGATGTCTATTATGTCATACAGCGGCGGCTCGGTGATGGCCATGGCGGGTAAAGAGTGCTTCGTTATCATATCCGATAAACGCCTCGGTGAGCAGCTGAAGACTATCTCGACGGAGGTGCCGAAGCTGCATGTTGTTAACGACAGCATTGTGTACGGCCTCACCGGCCTGCGCACGGACCAGCAAACCTTTGTAAACAAAGTTCAGTTTCGCACCGACATGTACAAGCTGCGCGAGGAGCGCAACATTACTGGCAAGGCGTTCTCGTCCATGATCACGTCCATGCTGTACGAGGCACGTTTCGGGCCATGGTTCGTGGAGCCGGTGATCGGAAGCATAGATAAGTCGACGGGCAAGGTGTACCTGTGCGCCACCGACCTCATCGGTGCCCCGTGCGAGCCAGAGGACTATGTCTGTGCCGGCACCGCTGCTGAGAGCTTGCACGGCATGTGCGAGGCTCTCTGGCGCCCGGGCATGTCTCCGGAGGAGGTTTTTGAGATTGCCGCGCAGGCGATGCTGTCTGCGTGTGATCGCGACAGTCTCTCCGGCTACGGTGCAGTGGCGATGATTGTGACGAAAGACAAAATCACAACGCGCCTCATCAAGGGCCGAAAGGACTAGGGGTGTAGTCAGCAAGTCTCCTTGTGTCCGTGTTCTGTTTTTTATTTATTTTTGTGTGCCCGTGATTGAAACGCATCGAGGGCACCCTATTTTCTCCCTTCTCTTGTTCTTGGGTATGGCTAGGCTGGATGTGCTTCAGGTGAGCTGCTCGGGTTCGAGTTCATCGGTGTGGTCATGTGGTGCGTCTGTGTCTTTTCCAGCTGTGTGTGCGATCTTACACACAACTGCCAGAATGCTGCGCGGTAGAGGCGGCTAGGGGCGCGGAGTAGGTCCTTCGCTGAGGAGCAGGATGGCACCCATATCGCAGTGGTGTGTTGTTTTGTCAGTTCCCCCAGAAGACGTTTGTGCGAGGTTTCCTGTGCCATGTTCTCGCCTGCGTATACTTGCGTCGGTGTTCTACGCTTTACTTCGCGTGGTCGTATGTGAAAGAAAGGAAAAAAAGAACGCAAAAACGGAGCTATTAGGTGCAGTAGCCCCATGTGTGGAGCACCGGCAGGAGTGCAACTTGTGTCCAGGAGAAGATGTAATGGACCATTACACCACGCTGCGTTCTCAGCACTTGTTCACGCCGGACTTTCTAACGTGACATGCTGGTGCAGAAGCACTCTGTCATGCATGATGTTTGTCTTTGCTCAAAGTAGAATATGTGAGTTGGGCTTGTGCCAGCGTCCCCTCTCCTTCCTTTACGGGGAGCAAAAGTCAATGAATGGTGACCCTCCACTGCTGTGGCGCTCATTTTGCTGCACCCCATTCTGTTGCCATTTGTGATCGTGTGCACCGTCTCTCTTTCCTATCTTCTCTGGCGGTCGCTCTTTTCCCTCCGCCTATGCACCGGTGGTCGCGCACTGCGCGCGGTTGCGATTTTGCGTGTACCACAAACACAAAAGGATTTGCTATGGGCAAACGTGTAGCCGTCGGCGTAAAAAGAAAAAGAGAAGGGGCGTCTTTGTGCACCTCCCCGGCGATATTGAGTGTGACCGCCGCTCGTGGCTCCTCACTGGTTTGCCTTTCGTAACGTTTGTGTCCGCGGGATCTCGCCTGTGTCTCAGGCGCGATGGAGGCGGAGGAGATCACCCAGGTGAGCATCGGCAATGCTACCACCGCACCGATGCTCTTCTGCTCACGCTGCAACAACCTCCTTTACCCCGAGTGTGACGATGACAACTACAGCATGACGTGGCGCTGCAACTACTGCAAAACGACTGAGCAGCACGATGACTGCAAGCTTGTCCACGTTATGAACCTGAAGATGAAAGCAGACGCGATCGGTGGCATGGATCTGATTGCCGAGTTCGCCAGCGACCCAACCGCGCAGCGTGATCCTGACAAGCCGTGCCCCAAGTGCGGCAAGAAGGGTGTTGCTTGCTTTGTGAACCCGCTCGGGCAACCGCAGGAGGACATGACACTTTACTTTGCTTGCTCTGATACGGTGTGTCGCCATGTGTGGAAGGGCGCTGCCGTCGAGGACCAGAACTAGCATGGCGCACCTCGGTTCAGAACGGGGCAAGGGCAGGTCGGCTGAAGTGCAGCTCTGCTCTTTGCGCCACGGTGCTCCCGCGTTTGTTTGTTTTTCTTTGCTAAAATGCGGGACAATTCATCAATCAGGTGACCTAATCATGCGCGACTCTGGGGTAGAGCCCCCCCTCCCTCTCCTTACAAGAATGGATGGTCTTGTGTGCTCCTGTACTACCCGCCTCGCATTATCATCGACCACGTCACTATCTTTCCCACAGCGGTATCCGAAAAGGGGAAGCATACGCTGTCCAATAACTCGCACAGATACTCTCGATATAGATGACCTGACTCTTTCGGAGTAGCTCTGAGATAGCCTGTTTTGCACAGTGTCTCCATGGCACCTTACTTGCCCTCTCTCGCTTCTCGTCTCCTGGAATCTTCTTGGTGCTGTCACTTCCACCTTGTAACTGTGCTGCCGCCTTTAAAATGAGCAGACGCTATACCCGCACTACGGTGTTCGAGACCGTGCAGCGACGCGCTGTTTTGATTCGACACGGTCGTGTTGTGTGACGGAACGGCGGTAGCGTCGAGGCCGCCTATGAGCATTGTAGCGAGCAGAAGAGGTCGAGTAGACGGCAGGAGAGGCGAATCCCCTCATACCCTGTAGGGGTACCTTCGTTTTTTTCTCTTCCTTTTGCTGTTTGCCCAGCTGCGCGTCCGTTTGCAATCCAGGTGAGGGGACTGCGAGGCACCATGCATATTTTTCGTATATCGGTGCCGCTCATGTGCCTCTTCTACCACTTTATCTTAGTCATCATCTCCTTTGCCAACTACATCGTCTTTGTGCGACTGCAGAGCACTTCTCGAGCGCTGCGTGATGCCTATCTCGCCTTTTGCGTGGTCGAGACGGTAGCCTATGGCGCCTGTGCTGGACCGCTGTTTGTATACTCGTACAAGTACGGTAAGACCTCCACCTCCCGCATCGGTCGCCTTCTCTGCGGCATCGTTGTTATGTTTCTGCTGGCTTCACTCCCCATGACGATTATTGAGATGACTCTGTTCTTGTCGTTTGATTTAGAGCTCCGTCATGCCTTGGATGGAACAGTTTTCTTCTTGCATGCCATCGCAGCGGCTTTTGGTGGCTTCATCTCTTGGTTTGCCTACATGCGTGTTGTGGCACGCTTCCTCCAACGCTGGCGAGGACCGGAGCGGCAGATCCCCGACGACTCGGAGATTCCACCCACCACAGATGTTCAGCTGCATCTAGTCAAGCGCTCCCAGTGGCAACCGGAAACGATTTAGCTGTACAGACGAAGTACGTGGGGTAGAGGTGTGGGTGTAAGCAGCGGCGCTGGCTTCCTTGTTGTGCACGGTGCTGCGACGGACAGCTCGTGGCACCAGATTTCCCGCTGGGTGGTGAAGACGGGACGGGGCACTGTGAATCACAGATGCTGCACGGGGGTAGAGTGGGCATCCCGTGTCACATTCAAACACAGTGCGTCCCGCAGGTGTACGGCCACGGAGATAGATCTCGCTTTCTCTTTTTCTGTTACATACGCTTCGATTTACATGCACACGCAGGCACAAAAATAAACGTGGCCCATACAATTCCAAGGCGTCCCACACAACCTGATTCCTTCGCCGCCTCTTTTTCCATTCTTGTTGGCGTTGTGTAGATGGTTAGAACCCGAGAGGCAACGCGCCAAACGCAAAAATAAAATATCTCGATTACCTCGGGCACCGTCAGACATGTTTTACCTGATGTGTCGCTGGGGTGCGCGACGGTTTGCGCAAACGCGCTTTGGGTTGCAGTTGGCAATCCTCTCAACGGACTGCCCCGAGTGACGACCTGCGCGACTGGCTTCTGCTCTGTGTTTTCCTTGTCCTCTCTTTCCATTGATTCGGCACTGGAGTGTTGCATTGGGCTGTCATTCTGCGCATTGATTCTCTCGCGCTCCCTCTTGTCTACCCTTCGGTCCGCGCTTGTGCTTCTCTGACGTCGATGTCGTCGATTTCCTTTCTTTCTTGCATGACATAGATGGAAGTATCGTCTTCCTAGGTAGCGGTAGTATACACTTAATGAAGTAGAAACGATCACGTCACGATGTCAGCTATGGACGTTGGGTGTGCCTCGGCTCGGGTACTTAGCTACAACTTCAACATCCTTCCTCGAGGGAGCGGCGGGTATCAGCATGAGCGGATCGAAACCTTTCTTGCTAGCGTCGACGCGTACGATGTGGTGCTCCTGCAGGAGGTATATGCGACGAGCTACTTTCCTTACTTAATGCAGAAGCAGCTATGCTATCAGAAGATGCTTCTGGATGGACTCGAGGCAAAGGGGTTTCACCACTACGTGATTTCGCGACAGCCATCCTACCTGACCATGCTGCGGTATAACGTCTGCTCTGACAACGGCCTCATCATCGCCTCGCGGTTTCCAGTGTGGCACCGCGGCTCCTATACATTTCGAAACCGCGAGCGCGGAGAGGCAACGGTCAGTAAAGGGTGTCTGTTTGCCGAAGTCGAGGTCCCCGCTACGCAGGGTAAGGGCAGCCAGCGTATTGTCTTCTTCAATGTGCATCTGCGCCCAGAGGACAACCTACCGTCTGAATCGTCGCAGATGCAGCAGGTACATCGCTTTGTGGTGGCGGCCCTTGCCCAGGTGCGGGAGCAGCACACGGAGGGCGATGGACCGGCGGCGCTGCGGCAGAGGGGGGCCGAGGTGCCGTTCATCATCGCCGGTGACTTCAACATCCACGGCATCGACCCGTTGAACGGGCATCCTTCAAAGAGGTTCCAGGAGATGCTGAACCAGTTTCAGGACATTGGGTCTGTGCGGGATGTCATTTACGATGAGACAGGACAGAACCCACCGACTCGCCCGCCCATTCTGTTCTTTCCAGAGTTGTCGAAGCTGGAGCGCTACGAATCGACGCCACAGCGACAGGACTACTTCCTGGCGACGACATGCATTCAGGTGGAGATGCCGCGCCTGGAGAAGTACGTGGTGAGCAGCCGCCGCCCGTACACGTACTTGTCGGACCACTTTGGTATTACGTGCCGTGTGACGCTGGCGCTGAACCCGAGCGTCAGCTTCCAAGGGCGCTCGCTCGTGCGTCTCAACTTTTCCTCTCTCGTCGAGGCAGCCAACCACGAGCACTCAAATCCGTCGTCGGATGCGCGGCTTGAGGCGGTTCTCATCGCTGCGTTTGTGTGGTGGCTCTTCTCCTTCAGTTTCATGTCGCTGGTGCTGTGCGCTGCACTCGCTTGGTTCGTACGCTGGGCTCAGAACTACAGCGCCTCACCGGTGCTGAGTGAGCCGCCTCTTCTGACGATGGAGGCGCTCAAAGAGAAGGGGGAAATGTGCTTCGTTAACAAGACGCTCAACCCTCTCGCGGGCGTGCGGACACTCGGGGAAATGTGGGAGCGCAGTGTGACTCGCTTCCGAACGTTCAAGTGCCTCGGCACCACCAGCGAGCTCGGGGAGCCGGAGTGGATGACGTATGGCACGGTAGACATCCGTGCGCGGGAGCTCGGTGCTGGCCTCTTGGAAATGGGCTTTCGCGCTGGCGATCTGATCGGCGTGGCGTGCGAGCCATGCCGGAACATCATTATTCTCGAAGTGGCGTGCGCCTTGTACGGCTTCACTACGGTGCCGTTGGCAGGTAAGCGCAGTACAATGAGTGCTCTGCTGGACCGCCACAAGATTCGTGTCGCCGTCGCGGACCGCAGCTCCGTGGCGATGCTTCTCACGTGCCGCTCCACCAAACTCGAGGCCATCATGTACACCAGTGCCTTCGCCGATGAGGACGATCATGCAACGGCGAAGGATCTGAACATCCGGCTCATCCCGTTTGAGTTCGTTGAGCAGAAGGGGCGACTGTGCCCGGTCGCACCACCGAAGGAGCACGTGACGACGGACTCCGTGTTCACGTATACAATGGACAACACGAACAGTTTGGCGAGTGATGACGGGAGTGCGCTGCTGCCGGTGCGTCACTCCAGTGTCCTGTACGATCTGAGCTTGCTGCTGATGACGGGCGTGCTTCCCTCGTCGTTCAAGGGAGAGTCAATGGTGTGGTTCAGTCCGATGGCGCTGCTCTTTCATCGCGTGTGCGTACTTGGGATGCTGAGCCAGGGCAACGCCATTGCTACCGTGGACGCGGCTCACCTGCAGGAGGCCTTCGTGAAGTTTCAACCTACTCTCTTGGTCACCTCCCCGACTCTCTTCAGCACGAGCCGCTTGCAGCTCAGCCGCGCGCAGCGCCGGCACAGCGCTGTGTACAACTGGCTCTTCAACCGTACCTTTCAGCTGCGCTCGCGTCTCATCCACATTAAGCGGCAGGACAGCTCCCTTCTCCGCTTCATCTTTTTCCGCGCCTTCCAGGAGCAGCTAGGCGGGCGCGTGCGCAAGATAATTTTGAGTGTCTCGCAGGAGAGCACCGCGTTCAGTCTACTGGAGCACGTCAGTGTGTGCTACGTGCCGCTGGTATGTGAGGTGAGCTACCTAAACTGCTTCGGCGTGTGCGCGATCGACGGCACGCCAGTGCCCTCGTTGCAGGTTGACTTGGAGCCGATCAGCGACCTCTCGGACAGCGCCGGTATCGGTCAACTGGCCATCACCAAGAAAGGCGAGCCGCGCAGGCGCCTCAAGATCGCGGCGCAGTGGAAGCGCGATGGTACGGCTAAGTTTCTTGGGGAACCGCTGGGCATCCTCTGGCCAGTTGCCTATCAGTATGCGATTGCGGCAGAGCTGGAGCGCATTTTTTCCGTCTCACGGTACATCAACGCCATCTTTGTCTACTGTGACCCGCTGAAGCCGATCATCGCTGTTGTGTACCCGAACCGCGACACGATCGAGTTTGAGTGGCGCCAGTCCCACTGCTGCGACGGCCCCGTACGGCAGCTCGGCTGGACAGAGTTGGTTGCGTATGCCACGTCAATAATCACGGCCGACCTTGCTAGCATCGCTGGAGAGGAGCAGCTGCACCCATCACAGGTTCCCGAGTTTGTGCACCTTCATCCGCACGCGTTCAGTGACCACAGCACCTTTCTCACCCCTTTTGGCAAGATTCGTCGCGACGCCGTTCACAAGTACTTCGGCTCTGTGTTTGAAAAGCTATACAGCGGTGTCGCCACCTCGCCGATTGCCGCGCTCGGCGCGGACTTGCAAGAGGATGTGAGTGACATTGAGAGCAGTGGCACGAAGCTAGGCTCGATTTTCGATTTTGATCTGCGAGTGCCCGTCACCATCGACATTGGGGGCACATTTGCGAAGATTGCGTTTATCATGCCGCCCACGAAAGGCGGGTTTCCGGCGTTTCCATCCATCATTCACGAGGCGTCGTCGCTGTCAGAGAAGTTGGGGCTGCGCACCTTTCATTTTTTTTCGGATGAGGAAGCAGCCGAGAGCGAGTTGCATACACGCACCCACTCGCGCGTCGGCACGCTCCGTTTCTTAAAGATCCCTTCCCAGCAGGTCCCGCAGTTTGCTGATTACCTCGCCGGTTCCCACGCCATCAACAACTTCAAGCCGCAATACACCACTAAGGTGCGTGCTACCGGCGGCGGCGCGTTCAAGTATGCTTCGGTGGCGCGAAGCGTTCTGGGCATTGAGTTCGATGTGGTGAAGGAGATGGACGCCGTGGTGAAGGGTCTCAACCTGGTTCTCCGCGTCGCACCCGAGTCCGTCTTCACGGTGGATCCGAGCACCGGCGTCCACCACCCACATCAGCTTGTGAGCAACGGGGATGGCTTCTCGCCGTTTCCGTATCTGCTCATCAACATAGGGTCTGGTATCTCCTTTATCAAGTGTACCGGCGCCGACGGCTCGCATGTGCGTGTGGGCGGCTCACCCATTGGTGGTGCTACGTTCTGGGGCCTCATTCGCACGATGACAAATCTCACGTCGTGGGAGGAGGTGATGGAGATTATGCGGCTGGACGGTCCGGGCGACAACAAGAACATCGACTTGCTTGTCGGCGACATATACGGCTACAACGCGAAGGACTTGCCCGCCATGCTGTCTAGTGAGACGGTGGCGAGCACCTTCGGGAAGCTGGGGACGGAGCGGTTTTATGACATGAAGCGTAGCGTCTGCACCGCCCACTTTGCAGACGACGACGCAGCAGGCGAAATTCTGTCGCCGAAAGCGTTGAAGACGCCATCTGTGATCTCCGAGCTACCTGTCCGCAACGGAACCAAGGTGGCATCGGCCATCGACATTGTGCGGTCTCTCTTGAACATGATTTCAAGTAACGTCACGCAGTTGGCTTACCTGCATGCACGTCTGCACGGGGTACCGAACATCTTCTTCGCGGGCGGCTTTGTGCGCGACAATGCGATGATCTGGAGTTTGATAAGCACCACGATGAAGTACTGGTCCTCCGGTGAGTGCCATGCTCACTTCCTCGAGCATGACGGCTACCTCGGAGCACTTGGGTGTGCCATTCTCGATCCTCACGGGGATGCGGCGAAGGAGGATCAATAGAGCAGTGGCTGATGCGTAGGAGCGGGGAGTTGGTGGTGGGGATGGCACACACTGATGGATCTTGTTTCACCAGAGCGGTTCCCGCACGCGTTCGTTTCTCTTTTTTTGCCTCCACTTCCCTGTCAGCGGTGGTCTTGACCGCGTTCACCCGAACGTCTTCTGATGTGCACTGCATTACTGCATGCGCGGCGGCCACGGCAAGAGCACTGACACCCCAGCACAGGTTAGTTGGCGGTCCATTCTTTTCCTTGTCCTCTAACGATCGGGCTGGCGTTCTCCTCTTTGTTTTCTGCGCATGCCCAAAACGCCGGAGCGTGTCCCACCGCGAAGCATAAGAGGGATACGTAAAAGGATAATAAACCTCTGCGGGCACGACGCCCACGCGCGCCGCTGTTACACACAACCTTGCCACGCCTCGTTTGACCGCGCGCATGGGTGGGTCGCGTCTTTTTGTTGTCCTTCTGCGCGTGGTGGTGTACACCCTCTAAAAAGGTGCAGTTGATGCGCTGCGAAAGTGTTCATGTATGTGTGCACCTAGCATGAGGTACTCTTCTGCCAATCTCTGTACGTTCTAACCTGCCTCATGGTGCCGTTGGTCAGCTGTCTGATGGCCGTGTCTTCGTTTCTTTTCGCGCTGTTCTCGTTCTCATAATCATCTTACGATTTTTGGGTTATCTTTTTGTTCTCTTCGTTTTCTTTTCGGGTCGTATTGTTGGACGTGCTTCTGTCCAGCGCGACTGGAGTGCGATTGCGGCAACTGAGGGCGGCGGCGCGCTCGTAGGCATCCACGCACAGCTGACGGCACGACGTAACGCATGCCGCCTGACCCATCTTCCTCTCTTCCGTTCGTGCGTACACGTGACACGATCAACGTGTACGCATGAAGTCAAGTTACCTCAGGAGGGTCCTGCGACTGTGGCGACTTGGCAGTTGATTGGATCCTCTGAGTGTGACTAAGACCAGTGATTAAAGGGGGAAAAATATACGTGATATAACAGCAATCAAATAGCGCCTAGACAAAGTGCCACAAGTGCTGGCGGAGCAGCGAAGGCGACTGCTGTCTCAGAAACTGTCTTGGACAATTTTACGATGTGCACGTGCTCGCTTGCCCACCTCTTGCTTTCACTTTCAAAAGACGATGATAGTCATGTGTCGTCTTGTTCGCCTAAAGGAAAGAGCTGATGGTGTGACTCGCACTACACTAGGGTCCTTGGCTGCCCCATCCCTTTTCGTTTTGCTTCTGTGACCTACGTCTTACGTATGTTACATGTCCATGTACCTGCCTCCGCCTTTCTCTGTCTTTTCTGGCTTTGCCGTGTCGCTGTGCGTCTTGTTGTTTTTCTGATGTTGCTACTGCTGGGTGATCTAGTGAAGACACATATCCTGTGCGCTCTCTACGTATAGGAAGTCGCACCTGCACTTGTCATCGGTGCACTTAGTCGGCCCTCCTCGTACCTATTTGCGACCATCTGCGATTTCTGCTTGCCTCTGGTGTTCTCTGGACTCGCGAAGGTTCCTTTGAGCATTATGCGCCCGCGCAGTGCGGCTCAAGCAGCGTCCCCCATGCGCGTACGAGAGTAAGAAAGGCACCTGTGCTGCTTCTTTTACTCCGGCACTTGGGAAAGGACAGCGACAAACGACTCTCTCCCGGATGTTTTCTTCGCCCGTCGTTGCCCTTGCCTTTGTTTTAGTATTCATCCTAGCGCTTCCTCGGTCTCTCCGGATCTCGTTTGACGCCTCGCTCTTCTCTCTTCCGAAGTCTTGAGCGACGCGTAACACAGCGCACCACTCAGCAGCAGCAACGCCAGGAGTTTTGTATGAGCACGTACACAAACACAGACGCACACTTATTCTCCGTTACACGGTCAAGTTGCGCACAAGAGTGGTGGCTGCCGTAGTCTCTGTCGGTTCGCACCGGTTTCTCAAGAGTAATCGAGGACCTTAGGCGCACCGTGCTTCTCTCTCCCCTTCCCAGCCCACTTCGCTTGTCCGTGTAAACGATGGCTTCAGAAAGCCATGACGGTATCGTTGCCGAGCAAGGGTCTTCTGTGTGGTCCGTCCTTCGAGAAGAAGCATGTGAACTTCACTGGTACGTGTTGATCGTCGCATGCCTCCTCACTTTTGGGAGCTACTACATCTACGACTTCCCTGGGTCCATCGGCAGCGGCAGAGGCAACACTATCGAGAACCACTTCAAAGCGCATCAGAAGATCTACACGGAGAGCATGAACCAGTACCTTTACAGTGTGTACTCGTGGCCGAATACGGTCCTCTCCATTGTGGGCGGCCTCCTCATCGACCGGTATCTCGGACTGCGCAGGGCGATGCTCCTCTTCTCCGTACTCATTCTGACTGGGTCAGTTCTCTTCTACATCGGCGTACATGCGACGACGTATTGGATTATGTTTGTCGCCCGCATCGTGTTTGGCCTGGGCGGGGAGTCGCTCAGCGTCTCTCAGTCCGCTTTTGTGGCGCGATGGTTCAAGGGCCATCGCGGGATGGCGCTTGCTTTCGGGATCACCATTAGCTTCTCTGGCATCGGCTCATCATTCAACTTTTTGTTCGCACCAGCGATCGCGAACAAGTGGAGTGTCGACGCGGCTGCCGTTTCCGGCATTGCTGCCTGCCTCATCTCAATGCTTGCGTGCGTTGTGCTGGTGATGGCCGACCGCAATGCCGAGTGTCGCGGCTACCTATCCGTTGCTGTAGAGGACGAGAGCGACTCTACGGAGAAGGACGAGTCGGTGTGTTCAGACGTCTTGCAGATGCCGTTGGCGTACTGGCTGCTCTGCGCCGTTTGTGTATTTTGCTACACCGCCATATTGCCTTTCGTGGGTGTGGGCAAGAACTTCTTCCAGGTCAAGTACGGTTACACCGGCGACGCAGCAGCCCGCTGCCTTTCCTTCTATCGGATCACCTCCGCCGTGGCGAGTCCGGTCATCGGATTGGCGGTGGACTCGGTGGGCCGCAACACATGGTGGCTCATTCTCGCCTGCTCCTGCTTCGTTGCCATCCACGTGTTGTTCATGGCGACAATGATCCCTGGCGTTGTTCTCATGGTGCTTATGGGGTGCTTCTACACCTTTCTGGTGTCGGGGCTGTGGCCCTCGGTGCCATGGGCGGTGCCAAGCACAGTTGTGGGGGTGGCGTACGGCGCGATGACCTCGATCCAGAACATCGGCTTGGCATTGTTTCCGATGGTTGTGGGCGCAATCCTGGATCACTTCCGGCAAAACGGCAACAGCACAGCAGAGCTGACGCAGGATTTGCCGCCGTTGGAGGCTTACATGTGGACGGAGGCGCTCTTTTTAGTTTCGGCTTTGATTGCCTTTTTGGCGAGCGTGACTTTACTTGTGGAAGACCAGCGCACGGGAGGAGTGCTTAGTGCCACAAGCGCCAAGCGGCCGCAGATCGTAGAGGACCTCAATCGGCTACAGAATGACTTTGAGGGTGTCGTGCCAGACTTGGAAGGTGTGGAATACGATGGAGAGGAGTCGCAAGATCAGGTGACAGAGCCACTCACAGGCACTGCGCGCGTGGACGCTGTGCCCAACGAAGTGGCCACGCGAGCGCACTCCATGAAGTGAGGTGTGGCTACGGTGACATGTGTTGGGCTCTCTATCAGGATGCGCTGTCGAGGACAGGATGAAGTGTGCGTTGTACGCGTGAGTTTCACCGCATCCCATCTTGTTGTCAACATGCTAGTGGCCATCGACTACAGTGCCGCTACCGCCGCTCTTGTGACGCCGAGGGGGTCAGCAGAACTGCGACTGCTGGTTATCCACATATTCTTTTCTGCAATCGGCTCCCATCACGGGTACTCGCGACTGTATTTTTCTTGTCGGGCAAGCTGTCAAAGGCACCGATAGATTCAACTGCTTTGTCCGTCAATTTGTTATTTGCTCTTTTTTTTGCGTCGTTATTGTCGTTTGCCTGCGCTTGCTTCTCTTCATGTTTGCGTTCTTGGCTGCTCCGCTGCCGGTTTCATGCCGAGCTGGACACCGCTGCCTTTTCCCCTCGCTTACTCTGCCTTTGCTGTGCTTGCTTGTTTTGTACGGTTTGCTCTGCTTTTCTCTCGGTGCGCGGCACCCCTCCACACTAGCGCCGTTGCCAACTCGAAGTCTTACTAAAGAAGCACCTCCGTCCGCGGTGCAAGCTTGCACTTTGGCAACTCTGCTGGCTAGCGTAGAGGGTACATGCTCCGTCGCTAATCGTATGGGAGCTCCTTGAGATCCTCACCTCCCTCGCTACCGCCAGCGTATTTCCACGGGTGCGCCCCCTTCCTCTTTTTTCTGTTTGCTGCTATCTTTTAAGGCGAGTGTAGTGATGCTTCTCAGAATTCGCATCCTGGACTACAAACGGAGCTCGTATCGCCGACGCGCTAGCCTTTACACGGAAGCGCGATGCAGGACCAGTACCGCGTGTGCCGACGTGCGTCAGAGTTTCGTTGAAGAGGTTCATGTCTTGCTCTCCGCCATGCCGTCCTCCCTGCTGTCCAGATTGTCATCTTGCCACGTGCTCGGCACTCTTTTCACATGTTTTCTCTTCGCTTTTCATATCCCAAATCTTCTTTCACCCATGCCTTACCATCGACTGTCAGTCGTTGGTCGAGGTACACGATGCCAAGCAGGGCTGTGGTGCGCAAAAAGCACCGGCGCGATGCAAAGCGCAGAAAAGCGCAGGATGCAGGTGGCAGTCCATCCCAGTGCCTCGCGTCGGCCATCCTAGGAGACGGCGAGCCCAGTCTTCATCCCTCCCCGTCAGGGGCACGGTTGCCGCTCCTCACGGCGCAAACGGAGCCGAAAGTGTCACGTAAGCGCGCACCGGAGCTGTCGTCTACCGACCCGTCTTCATCGCCGAGCTCTATATCTGATGCTCCGGCGAGCTTAGCGCATCCGCTGAGGCGACGGCGGGTGGAGGCGCCTTCGCTGGAGCCGATGCCAGGAGGTCTGACGCGCAAGGAACGCCGGCGCTGGGAGACAAGCCGGCGGCTGGAGCGTCAAATGTCACGACTGAACTCGAAGGCTACGGCTGCGAAGGAGATGGTCGAGGAGGCAGCTGCTCAGCAGCGCGGCACGCCAAGTGATGATGTCCATGGTGATGTGGTCGCTGTGTCGGAGCCGAAACTGCGGCACGACCCCAAGTTCAAGCACGGCACGTTTTGGCGTGATCGGAAGGAGAAGAGGGCGCGCACGCTCTTTCTCGGCGGTATTCCCTCCGCGTTCTCCGTGAAGCAGGTGAAGGACTTCATTAGCACCGTGATAGACCTTGATCCTGACGCCACTGAATATGCGGATCAGGTTGGTCAGAACACAGAGGTAGTGGAGGAGGTCGATATGCTACCCGTAAAGCACCAGAGCAAGGTCAAGCACATGTACGTGACCATGGCATCCGTCCCACTTGCCGGCTGCGCCGCAGCGGTGCTGAACGGATACAAGGTGGAGGGAAGGGAGCTACGGTGTAACTTTGCAGCGGATAAGACGCAGCGTGAAGAGGCAATTCGGCGACGAAATGCCGTGCAGCGGTGAGTTCACGTGCGCCATAAACAAAAAGAGACGTCTGTTGATGCGCCAGTCTTCCAGGCACCACAGCGACACAAGGGGCACCCTTCATGATTGTCTCGTCCACGCAAGGCTTTTTTTTCCTTGGAGCGGCTTTCGTATTTGCGTCGGCGGTTTACGAGTGTAAGACGATAAGTGTGCACATGCACAACAGCCTCAAGAGTGAGCCGCGGCCCTCGAGACTCCGACGGAACGAGAGCAAAGAAGAAGTCGTTACCACGGCGTTTTGTTACGCACTGATGAGAGGTAGAGGGATACCTAATCCCGCTGTCATGGTTTTCCGCAGCACCGACTTCTCTCCTCGTCATCAATTCGGTGCTGGACTCGGTTGCCGAGCGCGAAAACGCGAGAGCTAGTTATCTGCCTGTGCTTGTGCAGTACTTGACCGCTTTCTCGAGTCGATTCTTCGGACCTTGACTCAATCCACTCTTCTTTTCGGTTCTCACTATCTCCCGCTCTTTCTCTCTCCTTTTTTTTTGTATTGACGCTCCCTGATGATATTGTCACGAGTCCGATTTCACGCCGAGGCACAGCTGTACGAGTGCACGCATTGCTCTTACTCCCTACACGTTCCGCGTGTCCGCGCTTGTGGGCGCACCAGTCTCATTCCATTTCTTTGTTTTCTTCGTTTCTCCCTTTCCTTCTTGTTCGGCACCGCTTCTACGAAGGTGCCAAGCGCGCGTCCATTCGACCTCAACGACAGTTGTGAGTCTGCTCCGAGGTTCCGCTTCCGCCTGCGAGTAGACTTGCATACATGCGCATGCGGCTTTGTATCTCCACGACGTGGTTGAGCGTCTGCTAGGAAACTGCGGTGTTCACTGCTGCTCAGGAGCAAGGGAACGCGCAGGCGTCTTGTCGGGAATCAGGGGAGGAGAGCTCCTTCTTCCGTTCCCGTCTCTCCCTAGTGCTCTGTTCTGCTTTCCAACTTCCATTCCTCTCGGCCTTTACGTGTGCGTGTTCAAAGGAAGGGTTTCCAGTAGACATCTCTGCGTCTTTTTTTCGTTCTCGCCTCTTGTCCGCACACCGCTCCTGCCTTAGGTCTCTTGCCGTCTTTCGTATTTTCAGGCTGTTTCGTGTCTTCTTTTTTTCCCCACCGCGTATATGTGCGCCAGAGCTCTCCCTCCCCTTTCTCCCCGAGGACTCTGCTGTGTTGCTGTTACTGTTGCCGCGCTCAAAATGTGATCGGCGTTTTATGTTCCGTCGTCACCGCTGCTCATTTCTTTTCAAACCTTGTTCGGCTTTTCTGACATCCCCTCATCGGTGTTCACTTCTGCTGCAGCACAGGCGAAAGGCCCCGGCGGCCATTCATCTGCTTTTACCCACTCGCTCTACCAGAAAGGCGCTTATCGGGGACTTGAGCATAACTCCTCAGCTCTGTTCAATCTGCACCACTTAGCTTTACAAACGTGCTCACAGGCGGGGCACTCACTCACCGCACCGACATTATGGTATAGATGCTGCAAAGAAGAGTGAGTGATGACGAGTCTCGCCTCCCCTTGTACTCCCTCTCTCCCTCAGCTGATGAGATCATCTCCGACCTCCCTCCCTCCCTCCCCCATCCACTGCCCTGCGCTGAAACGAAGAACGAGTTAAAACAAAAGTTGGTTTCGTTGGAAATCGTGTCTGGTGTGCTGACTCGTTAGTTTCCAATTTCGAGGTCACCCATACGCCTACTCCCCTCTCTTCTTTCCGGCTTCCTCACCTACACATCGGTCACGAAGTTTCGCGCATGTATATATATAGATGCGGGCGGGGCTTAGTGAATTTCTTCTCAGCCCTCTTACCATGGGGAGGATGTCAACTGGTTTTACTACCTCGTCTGTGAGCTCAAGCCAGTCCCCACCCCTTGCTCAGTCCCCACCCACCCATCATTCCCGTTACCGGCTGAGAGGCATGATGGATAGGGAAGGGTGGGCTCTGGCCTTGCATAGAAGCCATCGAACGGATAATGAACAGCTCTGTAAGGCAGTTTCCCCCCTACCGGACAACGTCTAATATGGTTCGTGACATTGCCCGTAGGAAGCGGGAAAATGGGATGGAGTCCAGGAGCTCAAGAAAATGCCCTCCTCTCCTCCCCTCTCCTCTCTTTCTCTGATCTCACATGGGCAAGGGCAGGGTATAGCCACACCAAGTGGACGATCCAAACGATGAGCAACTGTCCTCCCGTCTCAAGCTTCTGCGACTTTGGGGAGTGGAAGTCGGAGGAGGACGGCTCAGCGGACTCATGCTCTTCCAATTTCTCTTCTTCGCCCAAGGCACCCTACCTCGTCTATAAGCAGTCCAACTCCGCGACTGGGGCACTCGGCAAGGCACAGCGCAAGCTCAGCGCCCTCTCGCTGTCTGACACAGAAGAGGAGCTGCGTGCCGAAATCGAGCAAAGCAGGTTGTCTCTGGAATGTAACCTGTCGGCACTGAGGCTGTCAGCAGTGCCGTCTGATGTTCCACTCAACATCTTGCGTAAGATTTCTCTGTCGGAGAACCAACTAGTCTCGTTGCCGGATGGGCTGTTCTTAAGCGGATCCTTCGGTGCGCTGGTTGAGTTGGTCCTGAATACGAATCTGCTCACGTCCCTCCCGCTGTCTCTCTTTTATCTCCCACATCTTCAGGTGCTTTCAGTGAACAACAACTCGCTGACGTCGCTGCCATTTGAGAATGTGATAGGGGCAGAGCGCAACGCGGCGGGCGATCCGTTCCTGCCCTCGGTGCGGCGTATTGGGATGGAGTCGAATCAACTCCAGCTCCTGCCGTTGTCCTTGCTGGAGTGGTGCCCCTCGCTGGAGGAGCTGTTCTTGGCCATGAACGAGGCAATGCTCGACGATCCCGTGCCGTATGACCGTCTTCTGACGATACGCCGTCTTTCCAGCAAACGTGTCGTGCTCCGAGTTGATAATCGCCCTCGTTTTGTGAGGCAGATTGAGGTGCAGTGCTGGGCTGCGACTCTGCCATGGCTGCAAGTCGAGCTCAACAAGATCTATCCTGACAAGGTGCTGGATTATCTCTTCCTAGGATCCCTGCGTACCGCGCAAACGGTGACTGTGTACCACGATCTAGACATCTGCTATGTCCTGACTGTGGGGCGCGAGTTGGAGGTGGTAATTGAACCGTGGATGCAGCAGCTTGTCCTCCCTGTGAACGACTTCCCGGAGCAGAGCATGGTGCCCGTCTTTGATGACGCCTTTAGGTTCATTGACGAGGCACGATCGCACAAAAAGGGCGTCCTCATCCACTGCTTTGCTGGTCTTTCCAGGTCCGTGACGATTGCGGTGGCCTATCTAATGCATCTCAAGGGCATCACACGCGATGATGCACTTGCCTTGGTGCGCCTTGCGAGGCCGGCGGCACGGCCAAATGACGGTTTTCTTCGCGAGTTGCGCGTCTACGAGGAGATGTTGCACAGTCGCTGCGTCAGTCACGAGTAGGACGGGGAGAGGGAAAGGGATTGCGCATGCCATCCTCGAGAGGTCACTTTTTGCATCTCTGCTTGCGCGGGGGATGTGCTGTACCTCTGTAGTCTTTTCTGTTTCCCTTCCGATCGGCGTGCGTGCACTTCTCTCCACCCCTCTCCTTCCCCTTTCGCATGAGTGCACGCCCGACGTAGAGTGTTTGTGTGCATCATCGGTGTCGATGGCCTCCCCCCTCTCCTTTTCTGGAAAGGCGTGTATGGGCTGTTGTCCGTCTCCCTGAGCTTCTGCGCGGCAGCCACGATGGAGTGTGCGCCCGCTAAAGACGGAATCGTTTGCTTCTCTTTCTCTTTTCTTTTCAGTCCTTTCCCGACCCCTTTCCTCCTGGAGTATGCCCTGATTAGCCAACTTCGTGTCCGCTCATTGGTTTGTTAGCTAGAAGGACGGAGGCGGAAGAGAGTCCGAGGGAACGGCATGACACAGCACTGTAGGCCCAGGCGAGCATCCACACACGAGGTGGAGACAAATCGGGATGTGCTGTAATTATGCGGTAACTGAACCAACAACACGTTCACTCGCGAGGGGATGTATCGCAAGCCGTCCCGTTGTCTGCATACAGGGACGGGTGAGCGTGTGTCTCGGTGCGCCTGCATGTGGGTGCTTGAAGCCATCGCGCACCGTATTGATGCGGGATTCAGTGTCGTGTCGCTCATTTTCGCTGCGGGCATAGTATGAGGATGGCTTTCGGAGGTCGGAAGAAAGTGGAGAAGTGAATGGGGTTGTGCCTGTGATGCGTACCGGAGGTGGTTCTGTGCCTTGTAATCTGCTGTCTATTGTTGCGCCCGCAGCGTGGCACGCCGGCGTGTTTCTGTGGGGCTACCTTCCCACATTTGGCTCCTCCGTCCTCTCCTCTCCTTTTCTTTGTAAAGTCGAAACAAAGACCTCCTCAGTTGGATGGTGGAGGGCCCGAGCACGCCAAACAGCCAAGAAAAACGGCACTGCCTGGGCGTGTCTCCTTTGGCGTTCGGGACGCCGTCGCTTCGGACGCCACTCTCCTTTTTTCTCTTTCCCTCTCCTCGTTGACTTACCTTGTTGATGTTTGGTACGTCTGAGAGGGAGGGGGACCAATGAGAAAACATTACGCCTTCCGGCTCCGGGCGGGCGGAGTCCGAAAGCGGTGAGGTGTCGAAAGGCGGCTTTTTTTGCCCTCGCTCCGTTCTGCTGTGGCTTTATCATCTGCTGTTCTCCTCTCCTCCTCCACCCTGACCATATCCACACTCAACGCAGTGCATGAGTGTACCGCATCAAATGTCTTTCTGTGTGTGGCGGGCCGTCTTTTACGCCTCCGTCTGGACGGCGGGGGACTTCTTTGCGCAGTTCTACGCCGCACACAAGGAGGCGGCGGCGCGGCGTGCCTCCGGCGAGAAGCGGAAAGGCCCGCGCCCGAGTGGAGCGCAGATGCTTGCGATGCTCGACAAGGAGCGCCTTGGGCAGAACACGCTCTTTGGACTTTTCGTCGGCGGCTTTATTGGCCAGTATGAGCGCTTCCTCCCCCGCATCTTCGGCACATTAACACGTAACGCCACACCGTGCCTATGCTCTCTCGGGCTACAGCAGCTGGCAGTGACACCTCTCATTCTCTGGTCCTACTTCAATGCCATGACCGCAGCGCGTGGAGGGGTAAGCGACCCGAGTTTCATGAATGCACACAGCTTCGGGGCACATCAGCGACACGACATCGCTAGTGTGGAGCGCCACATCCTTCATGATGTGATGCCGTATCCGCTTCTCGCCTCATGGGGCGTGTATACGCCGCTCTTTATTCTTGCGTACATGGGCCCACTCCGTGCTTCCACCTTCCTGTCCAGCTGTCTTTTTGTGCCGTGGTGCGGCCTCGTCTCCCACACGCAGGGGAATGACCTCCTCTAGGCTCCAGTGCTTTTTGCATTGTACAACGCTCTCCGAAAGAAGAGTTATCGTTGCGTTTTGATGTATGCGTGCGTCTTCCTAAGCTGCGGTTATGGCAGCTGGCGCGGGCGCACCTCACTTGCAGACACCAAATGGTAGAAGAGAATGCCTCTCTCACACACCCACCCTGGCATTCCCTGTCGTTTCTTCGCTGTTGTTTGAGCCGTTTTGCTTCTCTCTTCTTGTGTGCGTGCATTCGCTTCTGCGTCCTTGTGTGTCGGCGTGGCTCCACTACTAGTAACAGCTATGCTGCGCCCATAGAAAGATATAGGGTGGCTATCTCTTTTCATACCTGTGCGGCGACTAATGCCTGCGCATAATGCGACTGCATCGTACCCGCTCCCCAAATCAACGTTTCCGTCCTCGCATGCGTGCGGTTGCTTGTCCATGCATCCTAATTGGGCCCTCTACTCCTGCGTAGATGATTGTGAGGCGAAGCGCAAGTGAGAGGAGTAGACAACATGCATCAGAAACGGACCACGTGGCTGTCTTTGCACGTTGCCGTGACACACGCAACACGCACACAAACTGCCACATGGCAGCCATTTTGTGTTGTCGCCAAAACGACCGACCTTCTACGTCATGGTCATCTTCTACCCACCCTGGTGTATGTCCCGCTGCTCTCTTGACCATCACTTGATCCTATGCTTTTTCCCTTTTTTCGGTTTCTTCCTCCTCTCTCTTTCACACTCCTCCTCCTCCGGGACTCTACGTTCACCGGCGTGGCACCTCGCGCCTCCTCTCTCATTCACGTCCTCTGATGGTCCCACACCGTCTTTCCGCGTCTCGCTTCTCTAGTCCTCTTACTACACGATAGTATCGTCGTGTAGTAACAACGGCATCACCTACTCAATATTCTGTCGCTTGGTTTGGTTTTTGTTTGTGCGCTTCTTTATTTCCCCTCGCCCCTGGTTGTGCTTTACGTGCTGTGTGGTTGGCTGCTGTCGACTTGTCTGTGCCTTTTTTGTGTTTTTGCTTCTCTTCGTTTATTTTTATTTCTTGCTTCGCTTGTGCCTTTAGTATTGCTCGAATACTGGTTTTGTGGACGGATCTCTGCGCTCCACGTACAGTTTTCTTGTGTCGCATCTCTCTACTCACGTCTTGTCCGTCTGTCTGTCCGTGTGTGTGTGTGTGTCGGAGCGGTCGCGTCCTTTTTTCGTCCCGGTTATCTTACCTTACGTGTTTTTGTGCTTCCCTTATCTCCTTACTCCTTTTGTTTTTCTTTTCTTCTGGCTCTTCTCTTGCTGCTGCCCGTTGTGATACTGTGCGTGCGGTTGGGTTCGGCCAACCCATCCAGTCTCATTTTTTATCCCTCGCGTCTTTTCTTCTTCGAAGAGTATTACCGGCAGCATCCGCACCCACACAAAGACCTTCCCGAGGGCCTTGATGCATCTCGCCTAGCCTCCAAAGATCAGTCGAGGCCGGAAGAAAGACACAGGCGCGGTGGCCTTGGCATCATCGCTGTTTTTCCTCCTCTGTGCAGGTGTCTTTAGGAGGATACCGAGTGTAGGTAAACGTACGTGGTTGGGAAAGAGTCGGCACAACGTATTCTGTTGCTTCACCGTACGTTGCGTTAACCGGTGCATCCAGTATGAGGAGCGCGCTTGTTTCTTTTTTTGCTGTATTTTGAGTGCACCGATTGGGTCTTTCGCCCTTTCCGCAGTGCGCCACAGCGTCGGCCCGTTCTTGGGTGTGGCCACCTCTTACGGTACTGCTTTGTTAGTCTCTCACCCCCTTCCCGCAGACACACACACAGACACAAGCGCACAGTGGGCTGCAGCACGTGCTAGCGCTGCTGCTCCGTGAACGAGTCTCTCTGCTTGATCACGCGCACGGAACCTCCTTTTCCTTCCTCCATCTCCGACCATTCGTGTGGACCTGCAGAACCGTGAATGCGTTGTAGCGCAGACTGTCCGGTCACAAGTATCGCGCTGAAGAGTTGCGAGCTTCACGGCGTGCGCGCGCGCGGTTTCTTTTTTGGGTGCGTGGGACATTCGCAGAACACACTCTCACCGACATCACAATGATCAGCGATAAGTGTGACTGTACAGAGGTGATGAGCTCTGCTAAGGTGTTACTGGGGAGTCCAACGGACTCGCCGCAGGAGGCGGTGCTTGATGGCAACTGCGGGCTGTCCACCTCAACAAGCGAGTGCTCGTCCCAGTCCAACTCCCATAGCCACCGGCGCAAAGTACCAGACAGTGCCCCCATCCCTGCCAGCAACTGCGGCTCCATCAACTCATGGATGCTCGTCATTGATGAGGAGGATCGGCAGGGGCGCATGCTGTATGACGGGCTCTCATCGCCTGAGGAGGAGCATCCGGTCCCGCAGCTCATGTGCAACGACGAGTGCCGCAAGTCTTCTTACCAACGTCAGGTGCAGCGGTGGCAGCAGGAGGAGACATCGTACTTGAAGCACGAAGGCTGGTGTGAGCACCGCCTTATCCTCCTCATGCAAGAGGCCTTCCGATCCAGCAGAGAAAACCTGAAGCATGCGTTCAGCGCTGGCGCCATATCGGTAGAGGCCTATGCCACTCGTCTGACGGGGCTCAAAAACGCGCTGCTGCAAATCAAGAAGGAGTACCGCCGAACGCTGCAGCGCACGCGAGATCGAAAGGGAGACTTGCCCAGCATTGCGAGCAAGGCTGTCACGTGCATCGCCTCCGTTTACCCATGGAGCAGCAGCGGTTTTGTAATGGGATTTGAGGAGAACGTCAGGTTTGGTCAGCTGGCGGGCGTGATGGGCAGCGGGACCCGACGTGGCACTCCAGTGGCGCCCCCGACGTCGCAGCAGTCCACCAACGTCGGTCTGGCTCCTTGCCGTGACGTGGCTCCGATATCAAAGGTGGTGAACCCTGGCATGTCTTCCGAGCACCTCAACGCCGCCGCGCCGCCGGGGAACGATATGGCGTCGTGTTACCAGGGACGGCGTCTCGTCACGCCCCACGTCACTCTCCGTCCTCTACCTCCTCGGCGTCAACTCTTCCGGAAGGGGATGGCTCCGGAGGGGTCTCTGCTCCTGTCGGCAGCGCACACCGGTACATCGGCGGATGGCGTCGCATTTACAATGGGACCTCCACTGGTGGAGAGCTTGAACCGCAGCTTCTTTGGTGTCTCCCCGAACTGCCTGTCGCCACACTCGCCGGTGCTGGTGCCACCAGCGTCCGTCACTGGCCCCTTCCGTGACGATGAGAGGCGATTTCTAGAAAAGCGCCAGCTTGTTGTACAGGGGATGTCGTTCGTCTCGTACTCGCTGGCGTCGAGCACTTTCATTTCGAGCCGGCGCGCCACCATTGCGTCGGTGACGATGAAAAAGAGACTGCATCTCGCCAAGGGCCAGGCGCCGCCTCCGACGTCGATTCCCGCTTCCTGCGCCACGGTGATGGACACGCCGATTTATCTACCTCCGCCCGCCTCCTTCGCGACAAGCAACTCTTTCCCAAAGACGAACCGGGCGAAGCACGACGGTGGAGGTGTAGGCACCAGCACAGTGGGTCTGAACCGTCGCATTAGCGAAGTAATGCCCTGGTCGTTGCCGTTCCTCGCTCCTGGCAACGACTCCTTCCATATAGACCTCTACCCGAATGCTCCTGTAGCACGTAGCCCGCCCCCGTACGAGCAGGCAGTCGCCGTATCAAGCGAATACAGGCCCGGGAACCTTGTGCGCCTCCCTTCGTGTTACCATCCCCAGGTTCCAGGCGATCGAATGTGTTACAACCACATGAGTCTCCGCTCACTTTTCTCTGAGATGCCGTCGGTGTCCATGGAGGAGGAGAAGTACGTCAAGGCGTTATGGTGACGTGGATGCTCGACCTTTGCAGGGGCGTCGCGACTCTCACAGTGCGTCTGTGTTTGGCAGGGATTCCGTTGCGCCTGGTGAGGAGGAATTTGTCACCAAATTCGAAAACGGAACACTGCCTGACACAGCGTCGCAGCACACAATGGTGTGATACTGAGCTGTGTGCATGGTAACACCGCTCTTTCAAATACCTATTTTGCCTTTCGCTATGCCGAGTGTGGCTGTCTGTCACCATCAGTCATGGCAAAGGTGGGGCGTTGACGATGCCTGCTGCATTTCTGAGAGGCCGTCGTGTCCCCTTCCCAGCGTATCTCCCGATTGGTACGGCTGTTTCTTTCCATCAACTTGTTTCTCACGTTGTTTTTGAGTGTGGACTGGGCGGCCCACCCCCACCCCTTCCCCCCGCACTTCTATCAGCGCACGGTGCTTCTTGTTGCACCGTCAGCTCCGTGACGGCTTGCCGTTCTTCACGGCGTCTACGATATTCGTGGCATTAGTTTGCCGTGCTTGTGGCCCTTTCTCTGTTCTTTTCATATTTCCCGATTGTTCGTTTGGTCTCTTCGAGTCTTTCTTGTAAGCCGTTTCCTTTCACATGATGGATGCTCGTGTTTGTGGCGGGACGAGTGCAAACACCCCTCCCCACGCCTGCTTTCCCTCCCCCTTTTCGTTTTTTTTCCTTGCCACTTGTTATGCGGTTTGCTGTGGTTTCGTGGCGATGTATCTCCAGTCCCTGTCTTTTCCCTCTCTCTCAGTATATAGCTTCCCTTTCTCTCTCGTGGCTTCGTTGTGAGAGGAGGTACCAATGCGCCTCCACGTGCATGGGTGTGCATCCGTATGTGTGTGTGCGCGGGCGCACTTGCCGCAGTGGTAGTATCGAATGGTCGGTGAAAGAGACGAAGAGGAAAGAGTATGTGGTCCTGGAAAGAGAGGAGCTCTTGCTAAATCGAGTAGGGACTTAGCACGGCGCGCACCTTCCATTTGGTGATATGCGGCTTCCTCTTTTATAGGGTTTTATGGGTGAGGTATTGCTCTTTTTTTCAAGACCTCGCTGCTCCTCCTCCGCCTCGCTCCTCTTCCCTTCTTGCCGCTGCGTCTCCTCGGCGTCTCCCTAATTCAAAATGAATTTTTTTTCCTCCTGTGCCCATGCTTGCTCTTTTTCTTTTGCTGTTGTTGTTTCCGCCTGGGTGCGTGTCTTTGTGTGCTGAATGCCCTCTTTCACCTCTTCTTCTGTTTCTCCTCTCTGCCTCAATCTCCCTCTGTGCGTGTGCGTGCGTGTGTGTTTGTGTGTGGCTGGCTCTCTTCCCCTCTTCCACCGAACCCCACCCACTCTTCCCTTCCTTTCTCCGCGTTCTTTTTTTTCCTCCTTTCGTGTAGTTGACCTGTAAAGTGTGGCACGTCGCCTTCCCACCGCTTTTTTGCGCACATGCGTGCGTGGCATCACTGATGACGGGCACTCTATTCATTCGTCTATTTCGCTTCCATGCGACCTCTCTTTTTCTGCCATGCTTTCGTTTCTTTCTTTTCTGTTATTTGCAGAGATGGTTTGTGTGGACTGTGTTTTGTCGACTGCCGGTCTGTGCGCTCAACCCCCGCTGGCAGGGTGATCTGTGGTGGATGCTGGGCGATTATGCGAAGACACGAAGTGCGTTGGCACACCGTGGGGTTTCCCCAGCGCGTTCACGCGCGTTTGATATGTTTTTTTTCTCCCCTTTCATCTCCACCGATTTTGCAGTACGGAAGTGCTTAGGCAAGAGGAGAGGCGGCGGAGGGGGGATGAGGTAAAGTTTGTGCACACAGGGGGAGTGACCTCCAGCGCCTGCACATACGCACGCGGGCACCCGGGTGGCGATTCTTTGCCTTGGTTGATGGTAGTAAAATTCGATTTGCTCTTTTTCTTCGTCCTCATCACGTGTGCCGCTGCGCGCGTCCAAGAAAACGGTGGGAGGGACGCGGAAGTGTTTGAATGGTAGCCAGCCTCGCTTCATCGCCCCGGATCGCCTAGAAAAAAAAAGCACTCATAATGTCAGTAAATAAGTCGGCAAAGTCGATCGTGTCCATGTTTGTGGCTACATTCTCCGGTCACGAAGCGTGTGTGGCTCAGATCCATCATTACCTTGCTACGCTACACGTTCCGCTGCTGCCAATAACAAGAAGGGGATAGTGCGCAGGCGGGAAACCAGCCAGGCCACGACGCGAGAGCATGTGCACTCCGAAGAGCAAAAAAAAGAAAAACCTCCTGTGAAGCGATGTGTGCCACACCTACAGCGAGTAGATAGCATGAGGGGACGACAACAGCTGAATATTATGTAAAATCGAAGAAGAAAAGTAACATGAAGAGCACTGAGTGCAGGATGGGAGCACATGTGGTGCTGTGTACAAGAGAGCGCTTGCGGTAGCCCTCATCCGTGCCCGCTCGCTCCCCTTTATTCGCGTATTCCTCTCTTGCTTCTCTGCTCGCCACCGCCACCGACACACCCTTGCGCGTTCACTTTTTTTCATTTTGTGTTGTCGGAGGGGGCGCACTCCTTATGGTTTCGTTTGCGTATTTTCGTTGTGTCGTGTGGACGTCCGCACGTCACACCGAATGAGGGGAGACAAAAACATTTATTAGTGGGATGAGCAGAGCGGAGTCGGCGTAACACAGGAGCCGAGGACACACAAGATATATAGTTTCAGATTCAGGGACAGACGGAAAGGCACCCCCCACCACCACCACCAAAAGAAACATTTAGCGCCGTAGCGCCTGGGACCGATTCGCCTCCCAGAGAGCTGTGGGCATGTGGGCATGTGCAGGGTGGGGGGCGCTCCGCCACCAGAGGAGTTTGTACGTGTCTGCTTTTTTCTTTAGGTTTTTCTTTGCACCGTTTTCGAGCCTATCTTTGGCTGCGTCTCTCCCTCTCGCTCCCTCCTCCGTTCTCTGTGATGTCTGCGAGGCACATCCTGTCGTCTGACTCCCCATCAGACCCCATCTCCGTTTTCCTCCCCCTCTCGCTTATTCCAATCGCACGGTCCTGCAGTGCAATGCCAGAAATAAAAAAAGTGAAAAGGAAGCAAGGAGAGAGGGGTTTCCTTTTCAGTACACGCGCACGCGCACACCGCACACGCACGCACTCTTTATTCGTTTTCTGGTCTCTCTCTGCGTGTGTGTGTGTACGCGTATATATGTGAACATGTGTCTCTGTGAAGCACCATTGCGCGAGGTTACAGCATGTCGCTGAACTCGGAAACGGAGCTCGAACGAGTATTATCAGACAATGCGCACCCCGAATGATTTTATTCACGTGGAGGAGGTAGGCAGTACTGTGTCGAAGTTGAGGTAGGCTTGCGTGCGTGGTGCCGTATGGGGTGCAAACGGATGGGACTGAAACTTTCTTTCAAACTCTCTTTGTATGTTTGCGCACACAAGACATATGCGGCGAAGTGGTGAAGCTCTGTCTTCGCTGCAAGAGCCATGGTCTGCACACGGACTTTCCAAAAAAAGAATGCATCTACTTCATTTTTCGAATGGGCTCCTCCTCACCAGTTTACCATGATACCGAGAAGCGACGAAGTCGGGACAGCGAAACCCGACATGACGCGCACTTGCACCCCACGGCAACTCGGAGAGAAGACTGCGATCGGCCAACGGACGCTCCACGTGAATAGGCGCACTCGGGTTTCCACAAGCGCGAAAAAGGGCTGCAAGAAGCGGCAGCGGCCACGGAATGCATGACTTTGTGTCGTCAGAAAGTCAACAGCGTGCACCTTTGGAAAGCCTTCGTGCAACAGGCGAAACAGTCGAGGATGTTACTCCGTAGCAAAGTGGAAAAGGAAGAGAGAGCGCAGCTCGGGAAAGGTTTCATTTCTCCTGCGAAGTAGTGCTTGACTCACCCCAGTTGACAGGTTGGCTGCGGCGTGCACCATCTTCACGGACGATGTCGAGGAGTCCGCCATGGAAACTTGCTGTGGTGACAGTAAGTGTTCCCGCCGCCAAGCATCCCGTCAGTCCCAACTTCCCTTTGGCGCAACGTCTGTGCGACGAGGGCGCTGAAAAGTACGGTACAAGCATCGTGCGACGGGAGTATCCGCCTTTTTCGAGAAGGGTACTTGATCAGTTGCGCTACCCAACACCACGAGGAGGTAGCACCAAGCATGACCAGCAGCAGCGACCCGCGAGGAGAGACGTTTATTCGTCAAACATCAAAGTTCTTCCGCACCCGTAGCGCACTACTCGTGGTCACGGAGGGAGGAGGGAGGGTTCACCTCCGTCTACGGGAGCAGATACATCTGTTATCGGCCAAGAAATTGCCGAGATCACGACGAGCATGAAAGGGGTTGCAAAACGCTTGCCGCCGAACAGGTCCACCGCGAAGAAAGCAACGACGGCAGTCCAAGCGGAACTGCGGGGACCGCAATGGAGGACAACGCTAGCAACAACAGCGGCTTCCCGCTCCTGCGCCGCGCTCTCTGCAAGCCTGCCTGAGGCGGTACATCAGCGCAGGCAGGACTTTCCACATCGGGGAGGGGGAGAGCTACATTCATGGGGAACAGTGTCAAGCGGATGGGGAGCGCAGTAGAAGGTCACTACACGGAGTGGCTGCGAAACCATCAGAAGTGGCGGTGTGTGTGTGTGTGTGTACATGGTCGCAGCCCAGCGGACAACATGGACAGACACGCAGAATGACACCTTGAGAACCGCGGCGACTCAAACGCAAGGCCCGATAGCGGCGCAGGCTAAGGAAGACCTAAGCGCCTCTGACCTCGCGCAGGACCCTGGACGCTGCCCGCGTGGATGAAGGCGCGCGGTCCACCCGAGTGTATCTGGCGCTGTTTGCCCAGCGCGTATGTAACGAGGGGACGGGAAAGGATGAGAAGTGCCTGTCTGACGCGCGGCCCGATTCCACGGCAGGACGGCTCGTCCCAGAGACGACCAGTATGTCGCCGTGGTGCGGTGTCGTTCGACGGACTGTGGTGTATGCGTGTGCGCCTGTTCACTTGCTCGCGGTAGAATGGCCACGTCGAAGAAAAAAGCTCCTTTTAGGTCTCTGATCTCTTCGATCTCTCTAAGCTCGCGGCTGGTGTGTGTGTGCGCGCTTTCGTGCTGAGGGGTGTTTGCCGTGCACTTCTTGGCTCCTCTACGTTCCGCTTTCTCACCTTCATGCCCTCGCCTTCAGAATAGACGAAGGGTTGATGATAGTTACGAGTGTAGCGCACACGCGCCTATACAGAACCGCGCGTGAGCTTTCCATTCGACGCGGAAGAGCCTCCCTTGCCACGCATGCGGGACAGACTCGATGAACGGTATGAAAAGCGGGCACCGGTATCCGCCTAAAATTCGCTGCTTCTTCTTTCGCATCACCATTTGAGCACTCAAATCACTCGCCCCTCCCCCATACATCAGGTCACAACGCACGTGAGCACCCCTCCAGTTCACGGCGCTCCGTCGTCAAGAGAGGTAGAATGCCGTGCGAACCGGTGCCAAAGAGTAGGCGAAGCTGTCCCCCCGTGCGGTGGGACTCCATTCACCTGCCAGCGAACTTGCATGCGCTGCTCGCGGCGAGCAAGGAACGCACACTCTCTGCGGATGTGTCCATCTTCGCGGGGTTTGGCTCCTTTCACTCCGAAAATGTTGAGGACCTCATGGCGATGGACGAGGCAACCTACAGGCCCCCTGAGCATTTTCCCGCATTCGCGAAGCGCATTCTCTCCAAGTCGGAGATTGCCCGTGTTCAGGTGGCGCCTCCGGACGACGCGGCTTACTTGACGTTGCCCGGTGGGAACCCCAGCCGAAAGCGAAGCCGCTGCGAAGTGATGCGTTGCGGCGATGCAGTTTCCTTGGTCGAAGTCCTCAAGAGCCGAACAGAGACAGCGCCGGAAGACAAGGCGCACTCGGGGGCGGGACACGACGATACGGACGACGTGACCAATAAAGATAGCGCTCTGGACAGTGATGAACGGCGCTTCTCCGCTTTATCTTTCGTCGGTGCGTGGAGCGCCTGTGCGAAGTACGAGATACGCGAGATGGCCAACCAAGCAGTGGGGCCGTGCGAGTTGGGCAACGCTTTCCGTTTGGAGTACTTCAACATCACCCCTGCAATGGTATTTATCAATCACGGCGCGTTTGGCGGCACCTTGGTTGGTGCTATGCTGATCAAATGGCTCTACGAAGAGCACATGGAGGCGGAGGTGGTGCAGTTTGTCGATCGGGAGCTGCTCCCACTGATCGTATACAGCATCCGCGCTCTGAGCCGCTTCCTGCACGCCGATCCACGCCAGGTTGTGCTGCTGCAAAACGCAACTTTCGGCCTCAACTGCGCCATGCGCATGATCGTCAAGGATGACGTGGTCGCTTGTTTTGACACGGAGTACTTGGCGGTGTACAAGATGTTGTGGTTTCGCTGTAAGGAGGTCGGCGCCTCCCTGCATGAAGTCTGTCTGAACAGGTTTTTGCATGACCCGGAGGTGATGGGCGACAACACCGCTCTAACGGCGGAGATCTGCCGCCAGCTACCCGCCAACTGTACGACGGTTGTACTGGACTACGTGACGTCCACAAGTGCGCTCTGTTTCCCTGTCTTTACGCACATCATTCCCGCTCTGAGGCAACGCGGCGTGCGCAAGATCATTGTCGACGGCGCTCACGCACCGTTGCAGGTCGACCTGGACTTCAAGGCACTGCCGCCCGAGTCGCAGCCCTCCGTCTTTGTAGGGAACTTGCACAAGTGGTTTTCCTCGCCCAAGGCAGCGGGCTTCTTCTGGGTACGGTCGGATGAAGCGGAGAAGATGCACAGCGTGGTGCTCTCGCACGGCGCTGGAGAGGGGCTCCTCTCAGAGTTCATCTGGGACGGTACACGTGACTACGGCACCTACCTATCGATTCCCGCGATTGTGGACTTCTGGGAGAAGCAGGGGCTCGACCGGGTGCGGGACTACTGCTCTCACCTCTTGTCATCGGCAGCAGACATGCTCACCATCGCCTTTCACTCACGCAGGGTGGCTCGCCACGCTCCTTTCATGTCGCTGGTGGAGCTACCTGAGAAGCTGCAGGACAGCCTCATCACAGCAAAATACATCCAAGACAGCCTCCATGACATTGCCCGAGTCGAGGTGCCAGTGAAACGGATCGAGGGTCGCTACTACCTACGCATCAGCGCTTTTGTTTACAACACCCCCGATGAGTACATCTACCTGCGCGAGGCGGTCTTGTCTGTCGCCGATAAGTGGGTGCAGTCTCCACAACGAAAGCATCTGCACGCGCAGCGGCTCTCTTCTCACGCGACAGCCACTGCCGCCAGCGATCAGCTCGCTGCTGTGCCGTGAGACGGGTGCACTCGTTCTCAAGATGTCTGCGAAGTCCTTGGCCTGGACCCCTCTACCACGCGCGACAAGGCGTCCTACCTTGCGTAGGCCATACTACCGCGACACAGGGATCAAGGGAGTGATGTGCACAGTGTGTGAACCACGACGCGTCGGACTGCGGTAGGGCCGATGCGCTGGTTCGTTGTCCGCCTGTACGCAGCGACGCAGCAACTTCATTAGCCATTCTCTCGGTGCCAACGTTTTCTTTTTTTTTTCGTTCCCTCTGTCTGTGAGTACGACATCGCTCCTTGAAGCCATGCGGCGGACGCTACTGCGTCTCGGCTGTCTGTCCCTTACGATGCGCGATTCCATCCTTGCACTTACCATGGCGCACGCATTGTTCCGCAAGAAATGCGCAGACATGGGTGGCACCGTTGCTGCACATTCTGGTGCGCTTCTAGTACTGCTGCACATATGCGAGTCAAGAGACTCGCAGCAAAATGCGGGCGCTCCTGTTTTTTTTTTGTTGTGCGCACGTGGGTGCATCAGAGTCTCCCCGCTGTGCTTTCCTCTTTCAGTAACAGACAGGCCTCCACCCAATCTCTCTCCCCTCGTTGCTCCTTTCTGTCCTTGCTCACGGCTGCTCTACACTTCGCCCGCTGCCACCGCGTCGTTCTCCCGTCGCCAACCCTGCCCTCCACTTTACTTTTCCGGCCGTATACGTCGTATCGTTCGGTGCACACGTTTTGAATCGACAAGTGCTCGTGAACTCGTTCCTTGGTGCCATCACTGCCCTCCTGTTATATATATATATATTTCGACCTCCGCTTCCACCCCACCAACAGCTCACACTCCTTTCCTGTCTTGCCTTTTCCCGTCCAGCATGCCGCCAACCAAGGGTGGAAAGCGCCCGATCCCGCTGGGGGGTAAGGGCAAGGGCAAGCGCTCGGCGGGTAAGGCACCCAAGTCGGGCAATGATCACAAGCGCCGCCACAACCAAAAACGCAGCCAGCACTGGGACCTGTACATCCACCGCGCTCTGCGCCGCTTCTTTAAGCGCGGCACGCTGAGCAAGGCGGCCGTGCGCGTGCTTTCCTCCTTTATTGAAGACATGTTCAACCGCATCCAGACCGAGGCCGTCTTTGTCGCTAAGATCAACAAGGTGAAGACCCTGACCGCTCGCGAAATCCAGACGTCGGCCCGTCTGCTGCTGCCGCCGGAACTGGCGAAGCACGCCATGAGCGAGGGCACCAAGGCTGTCGCCAAGTACAACGCTTCTCGCGGTGAGGCGTATGCTCAGGGTGGCATTTAGAGCGTAGCTCCGCTGCAAGATACGCAAACGTTTGTTTTTTTTCATTTCCCCTTCACTCTTGCCCTTGGTATACTGTGCGTATCTAGGCGTGACTCATCTTCACGCGCACAAGTGCCGATGACTGGTGCGCACCCCTTTTCCGTATCTCGTCTTTCCCGTCGCCCACTCTCCTTCCCAGACGCATCATAGAGCTTTTTTTTCGTCCTTCTGTGTTTTGTTTCGAGTGTGTGCTGCATCGACGATTTGGAGTGGATGCGGCAGCGAAAGACAGTGGTGAGAGGGACGCGTGGCTCTCTCAGTGCGATGGTTGTGCGTGCCGTAGTTAATTTCTCTCCTTCTACGTCTTCGCATTTTTTTCGTTTGTGAGAAGGCATATTTGTGTGTGTGTGTGTGTCTTTTCTCTGTTACGTCGGTGAGCACGCATGCGCTTACATCGGTGTCTTCGCTTCTGTTCGTGTCGATATCGCTTGCTGGCTCTCTCTCCTTTTTTTGTTCCTTGCTTCCGACCGGTTTTCTGTGGTTTACCGCTGGATGCTTCAGCGCACGGACACACACACACACACCAATGCGCACGGACACAGATTCCCGCTTCTCCAGACAGCCTTTTCTTTTCACACGCGTCATACAAAGGCGGGCTGCCGTGCATATTACATCAGCGTGGAGCTTTTCAATTCTATCGGGGTATCTCTGCTTGCACAGCTATATGTATGCTCTTGTGTGTGTGTGTCGTCGCTGCTGCTGCTGCTGTCTTTGTGTGCTGACGATGAGGGATGAGGGGCTACGGCGAAGCACAGCTGGTATAGATGCTTTAGAGTGAGTCCTAATCAGGAGACAACCGAAAAACGAAGCAACGTTTTGCCGCCTCTCTCCCACGAATTTTTGTTTACTATCTATGGGGTATGTGTGGCGCACATGAACCGCGCCCCGAGCTTGCGGCAAGGGGGAGGTGAGAGGGAGAGGGCAGTGCATTTCTAGGAGCTGCGTTGGTGTCTTGAGCTTCCGCTTACTGCGTTCTCAGTGAGAGTTCAGGGTTCCGCGAAGCAAAGGCGCTGCCGAACTGCGCGTTCGCTGCCCGTGGCATCACCGCCAGGCCGTCGTGCGGATGGGTGCTCAGCAGTCAATTACACGTACAGGGAGATGCCGTGCAGGGCATCTTTTCCTCTACAGCTTCCTCTTCCGTATTTCATGTTCGCGCCACTCCTTCGCTCATTTCTCTACCGTTTCTCCTTTGCTTTCCGACTTACGGCCACCGTGCTGCATGCGCGGGAGTCTATGACAGCGATCACAACGGAGGCGGGCGTCGGTACGGGTCGCAGGGCGCAGTCTTCACTGATCGCAGTTTTTTTTTGTTGTTGTTTGGTTCACGTGTGCAGCGTAGGGCAGCAGTGTGTGCACCTCTGACGTGCTGACCAGTGTCCATGCGAGTCTTTGCCAACCGTGAGCTGCTTCTCTGCGGCCGTCTCTCGGTCGCACCGAACTCGTACGCATGGGCTTTATTGCACAATTTGGCGACTGGTTCGGCTGCGTCCGTGATGGTGCTCTAACTTGAATGATGGTCGTGCAACCACACCAGCTTTGCAAGAGCGTCGCTACTTTACACCCAGTCACGCTTTGATGCGATGCTCTTGTCGGGCCTCGGCATCTAGCCTCGGGGGGAGGGAAAGAGGGGCAGCGTGAGACGCTGTCAGAGGCAGAAGAGAAAGGGCACACCACTAAGCCAGCGGATCCGCCTTCCTTGTCATCTCTTTCTTTTGCAGCTACGCCCTGTTACCCCGGGCGGTATCAACTGCACCACCCACCGCGTGCGTCGCACTGCTACAGCTGCGATGTATGCGTTCTCAAGTATCATCACTGCACCCTGCACGGCATCGGCAAGCGTGATGAGCACTGGCTCGTGCAATATCTGCTGTCCGCCACTGCACAGTGGTACGCTGGTATGGTTTTTTTGGCACTCGTATCTACCTGTCCCACGTAGGAAAAAGGGCTGATGGCGACTGCTCTCTCCGGGAAGGGCCAGTGCGTGGAGCAGTAGAGGCGATTGACAGCTTTCATGACAGCGCCACGATGCGCATTCGACTTCACTTGGCTACATGATGGGAACCTTCGGGATCCTCATGACAACCTTGACGGCCGATACAGACCCCTACGTGCTGCTACCGCTGATGATCGTAACTTGGAGAGAGGCACACGATGGCAGGATTCAGCTGAGCAAGCCTGCACTTGACTACGTGGCACGTGTTGGTCATGCAGGCGTTCGCAAACATATCTGTGATGATGTGTGCTGCTCCGTTTTTTCTGCCCGAAAGAGGAAAGCTGACGTGTTCAGGGATGCTAGCCAGGGCAGCGTTAACACGCAACGCTGTGCTGCGCAGGAGGCCCATCATGTCTATATGCGTTTTTGTGTCTCTGTGTGCATGGTAGTTTGTGTCTGAGCGCCTTTTTCTCTTGCGGCTCAGCATTGGTAGTGGAGAACACTGAGAAGGCCTGCGACGCATCATGTGCTGTGCAAACACCTCAAAGAACCTCCTCTTGTTCCGTCCGACAGCTTCTCGCGGCGGTGGTGGTCGACTGAATAGGTCGCGTGACACCGCTGGATGTAGGGCCGAATGCGCATAGGAAGACTGCGATGTCCGTTCCTCTGCCTGGCCGAGTTTCTTTCCTGACGGTAACTTCCACCCTCTCTCAGCTGTGCCTTTTTTTTGGTGTTCGCACTCCTCTGCCTCAACCAATGGTCCGCGAGCACCGCCCCCTCCCTCCCTCCTTCGACTCTTGCTCGGTGCTTGTGCCGTTTTCTTTTTTTTTGCTTCAGTGCACCGCATTCTGCCAACAGCACCACCCTCCCACAACCTCCTTCACTCTCTGCTTCTCCTCCGCGTGTCTCTTCTCTTGTCATTGCCGTCGAAGAGCGCGGACCAGCCTGTCGAGGTCAAGCGCTCGCAGCGGCCGCCTCCCCCCTTCCTCGTTATCGCACCGCTGAAGATGAGCAGAAGATTGTCACGCACAGGTGCGCCCCCCCCGCCATCCTCTCTGTACCACTTCTTCGACTCTTTCGTCTCATTGAATCGTGCAGCCATGAGCGCGTTTATGGCTGAGGCGCCGATGATGTTGTTCCATCAGCGGTACGATGCGCCGGGCGCCCCCAGCAACCCCTCCCGTGTCTCAGCTCGCAGTGTCTCCATGAAGGTTCCACCAGCGCCGACTCCAAACCCGAAGCCAAAGGAGCTGCACTTCCCTTCGGTGGATCCTGCCCTCTACATGTGCCGTCGCAACTCGTCCAGGGAGGCTCTTGGCACGTTTCGGCGGCTGCGCTTGCTTTGCCTCAAGTTTTACTTTAGCAGCGACTTTTTTATTGGTGCCATTCCCATGTGCATCACCGTTGTCTTGATCATCGCGAACATGGCGCTGGTGTGGCACCAAGTTGGCTGGCGCGAGTACATTTTTACACTCCTTATGCTGGCAACCACCTTCACGTCGCACTTCCTGACTACCTCTATCGACCCTGGCATCTATCCACGCCTGCGGCACGGCGAAAAGGACCCACTAGAGGGCAACGGGCAGCTCGTCTTTTGTAGAGAATGCCAGCTGCGTCGTCCTCCTCGGTGCGCCCACTGTTATCAGTGTAATGTATGCGTGCTGGAGCACGACCACCACTGCAGTGTTCTTGGTGGCTGCGTCGGAGTGCGCAACCTGCGCTGGTTCACGTTGTATCTCTTCTCCTGCTGCTCGTCGACGATGATCGGCGTTGTCTGGCTAACGCGTTATCTTTTCTACGACCTATTCACGGCTGATGATTATGGGGAAAACCAGACAGGTCTGACACCGATGTCGACGCCGTACCCAACCATGCAAGGCGGCCGACGGAGCTTCGCACCCGACGATCACACCGGGTCTCACCTGGCTGCTATTCTTGTGCTGCTGCTGAATGGAATCGTCGTGATGTTGGTGGGGACGATGTTAGGCGTCTACGTTTACTTCACGCTGTCCTCGACTACACGGCGGGAGTCGATGCGAAAGCAAAACTCTCTCAATGTGTTGCTGCAGCCGCGAAGAGTGTGGCAAAACTTCAAGAAGGTGTTCAACCCGCCTCCATCGTTGCTCGACTCCGACGACCACGAAGATGGGGAGGTGACGCATCTCATCTGATACGGAGATTGTGAGCGGTGGGTGTAAACGGTACGCCTCTCCCCCTCTGTGGTGCCGAGTTGCGGCACACTTGCAGCAAAGCTGGGGACTGCGCAAAGGACGATGCGCAGATGCGTCAAAACGGATGCGGCCATGAAAGGATGCCCTTCCGCTTGCTCTCACAGACGCTTTTCTCGTGGCATCTGGGAGTGAAGTGGGGTGTTGGTAGAGTCCCACAGGCTTTTGTATGCGCTCCCCCACGCATGTCTCGTCGCGGCACTCAGCAGCTGTCATACTGGGAGAGGAGGGCACGTGTGCCTCCTCACCGTCGCTTTTCTTTTCTTTTTCTGTCGCCTGGTCGAGAGCAGAGGCGTAGCAGAGCAGTAATGGAACGACTGCATGAAACATGGCCGCCTTCTCTTCTGTTTGGCGCCAAAAGTGGAGGGCGTGGCACCATCCCCCGGGGTGTTCCAGCGCCGCATGAGGATGTTGGCGGCGCTGCCCTTTGCTCGCTGGCTCGTGCTCGCTCCCTTGCACACGCCTACCCTTCTCCCCTTCCTCATCCGCATGCTGCGTGTGCACTTTCTTTCTCTCAAACCCTTTCTTCCTCTCGCTCGCTTCATCTCCGTTCTTCGTATCTTCTGTCTTTCTCCCCTCTTTGTTGTGGGCCACGGGCTTCTTCGTGCGCCCCATCCACCGCCGACACACTCCCCTCGTCACCCATCTACGTGTCCATGACGGCGACAACCGGAAAGCGAACATACGAGTCTGTGCCGTGGTGTCTGCTATTACTGCTGCCTGACTATCAATATTTTGTTTCTCCCCCGATATTCTCACTTTTATTTGACTGCTTGCATCTCTTCCTCTCCTCTCCTCTCCCCGTCGCTTAACGCCGCTGCCTCCCACCTGCGTCGTCTCTTGCGGCTCTCGCCGTCCTTTGTGCTCCGCGACTGGCTCGGCAGACGTCTTTTCATATTGTCTTTCTCTCCTCGCGGCACGGCCGCCTGTGAAAACACTCATTTCTCTCTCCCTTGTGGTCTCCACCTCCCCTCACGTGCAGCTGCTCCCGTTTCGCAGCACCCCTCTCGCCTTTAGAGCTCCAGTGGTGGTTCACCCTCATTGCCTTTCTTCACGCGCACGGGTATGTCTGCTCCGCATCACTGCCCCTCGGACTCGAGCTCGTGGTCCGTAATGGCACCAGACGGGCCGGACACAATGACGGAGGCCAGCGTTCTCGCCACCCCTCAGGGCAGGGCGGCGGACGGGCACCTGGATTGTGCGACGCCGCAGGTGCGCAGCCGCGACGAGACCTTGCTCACCGAAGATGTGACGTCTACAGAGCTGCATGGCGAGACGAACGTGACCGCGTGTCTTGAAGAAAACGATGATGGCGAGCGCCTTTCGCAGAGCTCTGCAGAGTCGTGGGTGGAACTGAACATGGCAGAGGAAGGGAAACTCTCCGAGACAGAATATACTCCTGCGAACGTGTGTGCATTTACTCCGGTGGTCGATGTAGCGCAACCGGTCATACCCTTTCTTGGTGCGTCGGAGGATGCGGAGGACGAGCACTTGCTGAGTTTGCTTGAGGCGCAAGAGGAGGCAGCACCGTCTCCGCCGGCCCCTCAGGAGCCTTCGCCCACCCAGGTGAGGGCCACCGAGGAGGTAGAGGTGTCGGCGCTCATTCCTCTTCAGATGGGGGACGAGGCGACCGCGCGCGTTAGCGACATTGAAGCCGTCGTTGAGGCGGCAGAACCAGAGCAGCTCTCTTCGTACTGGTCCGAAGGCGGCTGCAACAGTGACGACCTTGCCTCCATGTACTACGACGAAATGCAGAGGAGTCAGACGGTGAACGTCGACCCTGACAGCGTGATATCCGTCTCGGAGTCGAGGGTGGCTGCGAACCCTGCGCCGATGGTGGACAGCACGGAGGTGCTGCGCCGTCGGGTCATTCAGGAGGACTTCATGCGAACCGAGCGAGGGCCGTCGGATGTGCCTCCGGAGGAGCGCGTGGCCGTCTTTCAAGCTCTCTTCGGCGACTTTGGTAACTCACCGATTTCCGCAGAGAAGTTCCGTGAGGTCATGGTGCCGTATAAACGCGACTGCGAGTGCCTCGGTGCTTCCTACGGCTTTCATCACCAGGGCTGCCGGTTCTTTGCCGACTTCCCCCTCTCCCTGTAGGCCACCGCGCTGATTCGAGAGGACACACGTGTGCTCCTGCGAGCGGATAAAAGCCACGTTTCCCTGCCGTTGACGCACTTGCTCTCCTCCTCTCCTCTACTTGGTTCCTCTCTCTTCTTCGGCCCTCACCGCCGTTTTCTGTATGCCTTGGTCACCCACACAGTAGAAGGACGGCGTATACACGCGTGCGATAACCTCACATGTGTGCGTGGCTTGTTGGGGTAGAGACTGCTCCGTTTCTTCGACACCATGCTTTTCTTTCTTGTGTTGCTCAGTTTATGCTGTTTTCCCCGTCTCGCACTTTTCATGTTCCACTTTTCCCTCCCTTTGCTGTTGGTGGTGCGATGATGCTCGTTGTGCATGTGTGCGGTAGTGAAGGCCGTAGTGTTCGTTCTCCGATATCGCAGCTCGCCGGTCTCTGTTTTGCCTTTTCGCCATGATTTGGTGACACGGCGGCACCGGCGATACTGCCGGGTGCCACCCTTTCTGTTTCCGTTCGGGCATGTGATGGGTCCTTTGGCAGCGCGAGTGGCTCGCATCGTGTCGCCACTCGAGGACGGGTACACTTTGTGTGTGTATGTTGGTGTGTATATGTGTCTACACGCACTTTTTTTTTTACACGTCTTCCACCGCCTCATCGCCTCACCTCCCCTACTCAGTCGGCTCTCCGTCCGCGTTGCTCTCCTGGTTCGCACGAGGAACAACATGAAAACGATGCCTCGAGATTGATGTCCTTTTCTTTTTCTGTGCGCCTCTGTCTACTTTTTTCATCCCTCACACATCCCTGTAGAGGAGCGTGAGCGCCCATGTTGTACCGCTCCCTCTCCGTCTCTCCTCTTCTCCCCACTTAGCTTCGCCTTCGCAATGTGATAGGAGCGGAGGACACATGCTCATACATGTGGTTGCCCGGTTGCATGCGCCCTTGATCACACATGATTTTTACGACCGGGCCAACAGCAACAAGACCGAAGCACGACGCTGCAGAGGACCCCTGCGAGGGCCCCGTTTTCCCCTCTTCGTTCTGGCCGTTTCTTTATGTCTTGTCTTTGCTTTCTTGTGTGTTTTTTCAACATACGCGCAAGCGCCCGTGACCGGTTGATGGGCGTCGTTGAATAAGGGTATCAAGAGCTGACACGACAGTTGACGAAGGTGCTGCCTTGTCCCTCCTACGGAGCTGCGTCTTGGAGTCTCTCCGGCACACGTCGAACAGGGAGCTTGTTGAGGGGGAAGCACCTTGCCACGCAGGCAGCCATGCACACGGGTACCGGTCGCTCATGCTCGTCTTCATACCTCTGTCGCTCCCGCACGTTTGCGAAGTGCTGGTTTGATCGACTCAAAAGATGAGCGAAAAGGCGCCGGTGGCTGGCGCGCTTTTACATGGAGGCCCGACGGTGCTCTGCGCGTATTCCTCAAGGTCGCTCTCTTCCCTTTGCCCGCTTTCGTTTCGTTTTTGCTTCCGCACACCATCAACCGGACGACACGTAAAGGATGCATAGGCACACACTCGTGCCACAAAACAAAAGAGGGTTGCGTGGGGGCCACTGCGGGTGAGGTGTAGGAGACACATGGCCTCTTTACTCGGTGAAACCTCCCTGCCGTGGAGTACGGCTGTAATGCGGGCAATAGTGCCCCGATAGAAGCTATCATTCCACGTGCGCGCTCGCAGCGCCAAGCGCAAGCCGCTGAGCGAACGTTCGAGTCCTCGTGTCGGTTCTCTCTGCAGGCGCAGGGCAGTGTTCTGCGTTTCTCCAACAGCGAAGGTATTGTAGATAGATGTTCTGCCTGTGGCGACTGAACACGTAAGCGACGCTCTATTCGTCTCTCCTCCCCCAAAACATCCCTTGACTGTGCCTCACCTGCGTGGGTGCCACTGCGCTCTGCCGTCCTCTTCTGCTTTCTTCGCACAACCCTGCGCACCCCCCGTCCCATCACCCGCGCACCTTCACGCATGTACATGCCGGTCGCATCGCTCTCACCCACCCGCTAACCCACCCCAGCGAACCACTATTGTTGCCCTGCAGTTTCCCTCTCTCACTTGAATTCTTCCACCTTCCCCTCCCTCAGTCTCTGTCGCTCGGTCTCTCTCCCTGTCGTGCGGTGTGGTGGTGGTGGTTCTCCAGTTAACATCTGCCTCTTTCAACAAGCAATCCCAGAGCCGTTTTTCAAAGGCGGCCCAGAATTTGGCTTCGTCCCTCGCTCTCCATGTACAACGTGACTCTTCCCTCTCTCCCTCCTCTTGCATGCATCCTCGAGGTTTTTCTTACCTAAATCACCGTGCCTCTTTTTCCTTTTGTCTACCCCATCTCGACACGGCCACGTGTGCTGGACAGCATTCCGTACTCCTTTCGCATCCGTCTCTCTTTTCCGTGCTCTGTGCCGCACGAGCCGTGAATCTTCCCTTCTCCCTCCCTCCCTTCCCCCACATACAAACATACACAGCCCCATTCGTACCGCGGCAGAAGGTACCTCCATCAAGGTTGCGCATTTCGTTTCGCTGTGCATACCCATATTCCCTCCCCCCTAAGGACGATAGAGGCAACGGGCAGAAGGACACCCTTCTCCTTCTCCGTCGCCGCCCCCCGCCCCCTCTTTGTATTTGCAAACAGGTGCAGAGGAGGAAGCGCTTCTCCCTTCTGTCCATCGTCCCCGAGCTCTCCCTCATCACCTGTGGCTCTCTCGGTCCTTGCATGCGCGCTGGAGAGAAACCACCGAACACTTCCACTCAATTGAAGTACAGGAGAGCGAAGCAATGCCAGTTACCGCCCTGAAATACGTTATCGGCGCCGGGGTGGCCGTCTTTGGTGGAGTGGTGGGCTTCAGCTACACGAACCCCGCCTGGACGCAGCGCAGATTTGACGCGAGCAAGTGCCCACCGTTGAAGTACGAGACTGTGCCGACGCGCGAAATATGCGTGCAAGCGCTGAAGGCGCACAATTCAGTGACGAACCCGCTTGACGTGCTGATCATCGGCGGCGGATGTGTCGGCGCTGGGTGTGCCCTGGACGCCGTCACGCGCGGCTTGTCTGTAGGCATGGTGGACATGGGTGACTACGCTGGTGAGACGAGCAGTCGCAGCACGAAGCTCATCCATGGCGGTATCCGCTACCTGCAGAAGGCTGTTTTTCAGGCAGACCCTATGCAGCTGAAGCTTGTGGCCGAGGCGCTGCGCGAGCGCACCATCATGATCCACCAGGCTCCACACTTGTGCCACAGCCTGCCAACACTGGTGCCGTGCTATCACCCGATCGATATTGGCATGTACTGGTGTGGTGCGAAAATGTACGACCTCATGGCCGCGTTCTATGGTGGCACCCTGGAATACTCTGGCTTCCTCTTTCCCTACGAGGCAATGAAAGCTTATCCGAAGCTGAGGAAGACGGATCAGGACAACAACGTCCTCCTCGGCGCTGTCCGCTACTATGACGGACAGATGAATGACGCACGACTCTGCTACACGGTGGCCATGACGGCAGCTTGCTACGGCGCTGCCACGGTGAACTACGCCAGGGTCAAGCAGATGGAGGTGGTGAAGAACGACAAGGGCGATGAGTTGGTGCGCACCATCATCGAGGACAGCATCGCGAGGAAGACAGTCCAGGTGTACAGCAAGTCTATCATCAACGCGGGTGGCCCCTTCAGCGGCGAGGTCGAGAAGCTTGCAAAGAGTGCCGAAAGGCAGCTCGACATGTTCCCCGCCTCTGGCACACATATCGTGATTGATCGCAAGTACTGCCCAAAGGAGCGCGAGGCGATGGTCGTGCCATCGAACGACGGCCGTGTCGTCTTTGCCATACCGTGGCTCGGTGGCTGCCTGCTTGGTACCACAGACCACCAGTGCGACGTGCAGTCCAACCCGCCGACGCCACAGGCGGACGTAGACTTCCTCCTAGACAACATCAGACCCTTCATCGGCAACGTGCCGCCGGAGGCAGTGAAGTCCGCGTGGACCGGCATTCGCCCGCTCGCGATTCCGAAGGCGCAGAAGCTGAAGGGCGGCGGCACGCAGAACATCGTGCGCGAGCACGTCATCGCGGTTGATCCGAAGTCGCACGCGGTGAGCATCACCGGCGGGAAGTGGACAACTTACCGTAAGATGGCAGAGGAGACGGTGGACGAGCTGCAGAGGACTCTCATGAAAGGCAAGGCCGACTTCAAGCCCTGCTGCACTACGAATCTGGTGCTCGTGGGTGCGCGGAATCTTGACAAAGTCGCGCCAACCGCTCCCTTGGGCATCCCAGAGGACGTGCATAAACACTGGCGCTCGAACTACGGTGATCACTACGGCGAGGTGATGACCGTTGTCGCGAAGGACTCAAAGCTAATGACGCGCCTGGCGGAAGACTCACCAGTGGTGGAGGCCGAGGTTGTCTATGCGGCTCAGGGAGAACACTGCGAGCACGTGATGGACTTCATCGCTCGCCGCACCCGGATAGCCTTTGTGAACGTCGCGCAGGCGGAGCAGGTGGTTCCACGTGTGACGGAGCTCATGGGGCAAGTGAAGGGTTGGGGGAACGCGAAGCGCAATGCGGAGAGGGCGGCCGCTTACTCTGCCCTCGCATCCTTCAAGGGCATGTAGGGCTACGCGAGCCGGCCTGATGTCGCCGTGCCTGATGGGGGAAAAAAGGGCGGAGAGAGCGAAGGGCTGACGCGGAGAGGATTGTTAACGGAGTGAGTGGAACAGGGGAGACATGAGGGACGTCGCTTGTCTTTTTCCCCACTCCGCTTCTGCTACGGCCTCCCGACAAGGGCGTCGAGTACTTCCCCCTGCGTGCGGTGCCTCTGACCTGCCAATTCATCACACTCTTTGAGACCCGATATTGTGCGGGAGAGGGGGAGGGGGGACACCTCAGCATGGCATCTCAGGGCACAGGGCCCCGCTCTCTGTGTGGGGAGGAGGCAAGCAGCCCCCCACCCCCTCCTTCCCTATCCCTGCCAATGCGAAGCCGCTTCTGGTGGTGGCACGCTCAATCGTACGTACGACGTGTAGGGGGGTGGACGTCAGAGCGATGCGTCGCTGCTGATGTGCCACCCATGTTGATGGGCAAAGGGCCCGCGTATGTCGAGCGAATCCCACCCCACCCTCACACTGCCCACTGCTGGGGAGCCCGGGTGTCGCCCCGCGGGATGCACCAGGGGTGGCGGCCGGCACCGTGGGCGCGCGGCTGTGAGGCGGCCTGCTCAGCGGCGGGGGGTGGGGGGACTGTGTAGAGTGCAAGGCAGAGGTGCCGGGCAGAGAGGAGCTCGGCTCATGTTGTACGGCGGAGAACGGAAACGTTGAACGAAAGATGTGATAGCGGCTGTCTTGATGATTGTTGCCTGCGCCACTGCTGATGAATCCGCTTTCTGTCAAGGAATGGGCGTACGCCCTCGCTCCTTCCCTCTCTCTCCTCAGACTTCTTTTGTGTAGATTTCCGCTATTGGGTAGTCTGCCGCTGGGAGTGTAGGGCCCCGTACACGCCGACAGACTTACCAGGAGTAGGTTTGTGTGAAGGGGGAGCAAGTCATCAAAACTCTTTTTCATTTTCGTTTGCAAACGGCACCCGTGTGTACGGCATGCTGTGTGCTCCACCGTTTTTCCGGTTCTCCCTTTTGGTGCTGCACGGCCCAACATCTCGAAGGATATGTATTAGGTGCCCTGCGCGCCAGCCTCTCTCGGTCATACTCATCAAAACAGCCAGCCTCCAAGGAGGGATGCAGCCCTGCTGCGCCCTCACTCCGCCCCGCGCCGTCACGCTGACCAGCACCCAGCGCAAAGGCACCTCCAGCGGATCGCCTCACGACGACTGCGCTGCCATTCTGCGAGACAGGCCTTCAGCCACACTAGTGCGGCCTCAGTCCTCACCCCGCTCCGCGCTAGACCCCCTGGGCCTGCTCCCCCAACAAGGCAGTGCCGCGCCAGCAAGGTACAAAGACAGCCGCGGCATTTGCCGACCCTGCGCCCGCACGCTGGGCTCCCTACATCACGGCGCCGCATCGGCCCACACGCCGCAGAAGTCATCGAAATACCCACGACTCGACCTGCCTAGCGCAGGACAGTGGGCACGCACGCATCCGGTCCGTCAAAGTATCTCCTCCGCTACTCCTGCATGGCACGCCTGCAGTGCGCGTTGCCCCACGGTCCCACCGCGCGGCCGGGTGGTGCTGGTCGGCAACTGCACCAAAGCCCCTCTGCACCTTCACGCCAAAGCAGCCGCAGCCGCAGCCGCAGCGGCCACGCCCGGGTGCAGGCATCGACACACCTTGGTGCTCCGCACGCGCGTTGCGCAGCTCTCCTGCCCGCTGTGCACAGACAATGCAGCACAGACAGACAGGAAGCTGCGTGCGACCGCGATGCGCTATCGCGATCATGCATGCACAGACGTGCACGGGCAAGGGGCTGCGACGCCCTTGCGTGCGCCTCACATGTCAGCGTGTCGGTGGCCACTCTCACGCGGTGCACAGCGTCGAGGTGGTCTAGACCGCAAAAGCAGTCATGCAAGAGAGGTGCCGACGCCAGTTGCACGGATGGCGGACACGGTCACCCATCTCCGATGCCAGACCGACATGTCCTGTTCCCCGCACGGCAGACGCAGCTGCCTCTGACCTCGCGCAGGACCCTGGACGCTGCCCGCGTGGATGAAGGCGCGCGGCCCACCCGAGTGTATCTGGCGCTGTTTGCCCAGCGCGTATGTAACGAGGGGACGGGAAAGGATGAGAGGTGCCTGTCTGACGCGCGGCCCGATTCCACGGCAGGACGGCTCGTCCCAGAGACGACCAGTATGTCGCCGTGGTGCGGTGTCGTTCGACGGACTGTGGTGTATGCGTGTGCGCCTGTTCACTTGCTCGCGGTAGAATGGCCACGTCGAAGATATAAAAGGAACTGCTTCGGTAGTGTGCTCTCCGTATGCGCGCGCCATACAATCACGCGCAACAGTGGGGTCCATGCCCATCAACACGCAGATGGCGAAGTGGAAGCAGGGATGACTGCGATGGTGCTTCACTGGTTAGCCTTAGCTTCTCTTCCGCTTAAGCTTAGCGTGCACCGCTTCCCTGTCGCCGTCTCTCACTGCTTACGCGTGCAGTGTCCACCGTGCACACTCCACGGGAGATGGACACCGTAGAACCCCCGCTGGTGCCGTGGGCAGTACTGTGGGGCAGCGCTACCGAAAGGACGTAGAGCGGAAATAAGGTCGCGTTGCGTTCTGGCGGACGGCCTGAGAGCGCTACAGCTCAACGTACGCGTGCGCAGTGTCAAGAAGGCTCCTTTTTTCTTTTCGAATTGGCGCCAGACGGGGGTCACGCAGGCCATCATCGTCTTAAGCGGTCCTCGACACCTTGTTTCATGCGTTCCCTTTCTGGTGTGCCTGATGCGGTGCGATGACACGGAAACTACGCGTGGCAACTTCCTCGGTGTCTTTGTGCTTCCCATTGTTTGCTTGATGCTTTCCGTCTGCGTCCACACGCGCGTTTCACTGGACCACATCACGTCCAATCCAAAGAAAACAAGAACGATCGGGCACCACTTGTGGTGGGAAGCGTGTTCGTCTTCCGCAACTCCGTCTCTCTCTCTCTGCAAAAGCTGAAGCGGTTTTCTTATTGCGAGGAAGCCGAGCTCCGGCTGCTGCGCAGAACTAAGCACGCGCTGGAAGCGCTGCGCGACAGGTAACCCTTTATCAGCTCACTCACCACCGTGTTTGTGTGTGTGTGTGCTTATGTCTCTGCACCACTCGATCTTCTCGCGCGCCCCTCCCGTCGCCTCCCCAAACGCAAAAAAGGTGGGAGGGGGCAGACGCCAGGCTTATCCGTGTGGCGCGTACTCATGATGTGGCACATCCCCATTGGCCTTCATGCTCTCTGCGCACACCTCTTTTCACCTTTATCTGGGTACCTTGAACAGCACATTAGGAACACGCACGTGCACACCTGTTTTGTTGTTGTTCGTGTGTAGGTGACAGAGGGTGAGTCTCTGGTTCGTCTTGCGCCTCAGCCCGTATCTTCTCGTGTGTGCGTGTGCATAACGGCAACAAGAGGAAAGGACGACGTTAAACTGGAAGTAGTGGTCAAGGCGGATCAACATTTTTAGCAGCACAGCGACGCACCCAACCACCGAGGAGAGAGACGACTCCGCTGCACCATCATCGTCTTAAGTCTAGAGGCAACGCTGTGCAGCCACCGCGGCGTTGCTAACTGATAGTGCTGAACACAACGGGTCGGTCGGCGCCTCTCCTCCCTTCACCTGTCTGCCGCTTCCTCCCGTGAAGCGCAAGAAGGAAGGCGCTAGTGTCTTTTCGTGTAGCGAAACCTCGATAGATCGGGAAAGTAGTGTAGAATGGCGACAGCGGCGGAACTCGGCACCGGAGGTGTAGACGTGACCGGAAAGCCGATTTTTGTGGCGACTGAGCACACCCGCTACGCCCCTAGCACCGAACGCGAGCTCTCTGACCAGGAGCAGCTAGCATGGAAGTCATTTCAGCTCTGGCGCACGTCGCTTTCCATTGAGCGTCGTGACCACGTGTACCGGACCATCACGAACGCCGACTACACCAACTTCAACCTCACACGCCATATCATGGGCACGCCATTTCCCGTGATCGAAAACACCCCTTCTATTATTAACACGGTCGCCGGCGTGCGCATGTACGAGCACGGCATCGCTGCTTTTCTAGGGTTCAGCTACAGCATGTGGGTGCGCTCCAAGGCGTCGCTGCGCCACACCCGCTTGCATCCGTCGACCCGCTTCTTCGTTTCCTTCGGCACCTTCGTCTTCGCCGACATGTGCTTCTGGTACCGTAGCATGTTTCGTCTTTCTGGTTTCCTGCCGAACGACTACGAGTGTAGAAAGTTCGGCGTTATGGAGTCAAAGGAGCGGCTGGAGCGAAAAAAGGAGTTGTGGGCCAAGTACACGGCGTATAAGCGGGAGTGGTGCCGCCGCTTTGACTACCATGTCTACGGCATCCGCCCCGGCGAGACGTTCAGCCTCTTCTCTGCTTGCTGGTTCCCGGCGTGGTCTACGCCGTACGGTACGATCACCGACTACCCGTTGCGCAAGAACCCGTACTTCCTTAGCGCCACCCCCTTGCGGGACATGTACGGCGAGTATGCCTGTACGATGGAGCTGCCGAAATCTGAGTACTCACCGCTGTCCAAGGCAAGGCCGGAGGTCAACTACACATTCCGTGGCCCGCTTGTTGCCTCGGAGAGCACGAAGTCCTCCGCCGCGTGAGGGTGAGCGCGCAAATAAAAATGTGCAGCATCCGCATTGCACAGGACCGGAAACGTGAGAGGAAAGCTCCACAATAGATACGGAAAGCGCTGCCGCTCTCCTTCTACACGGCCCACGGGGAGACGCATGGAGGAGGTGAACCGGTGGCGCCTGGCGTGTGTGCAGTTAGCTGAGTGCGGACTTCCGATATCTTGGTGTCTGCGTGGCGCAGTGGGAGCGTGACATTGTCCTTTTCCATCTCTGTCGTATCCGCTTTGTATGTATTCATGTGTACGTGTTGTGTACTGCTTGTCGGTAGACGAGGAATGTGACATGACTGGTTGTCGCCCCCTTTTGTCCGCTCGCCGCTCATGAGCTCTCAGACCCGCGCCTCGAGTGCTAGGTGCGCAAGCTGCGTACGGGTGTGCTTGTACGTACGTATGTGTTGCGCTTTTTTTACGATAGTATTCATGCGTGATGTCTAGCAGGTTAGTTTTTTTTTACGTTCATGTGGGGCAGTCGAAGACCGACACGCACCTTATGCGCGTGGGCAAGCGCTCTGCCAGTGCAATAACCCACGTCCGCTGTCCGTTGCGAAGACGCATCGTTTCTCTGTATATGAGTCTCCGAGAAGAAAATGATGACGACGAAGAGCGCAGTCGAGGTCTGTGGGAGAGCAGAGCACTCGCCTGGACCAGTCATTGGATGTCTGAGGAAGAAAGCTCGACTTTTCAATGCGCGGCGGCCATGTCGTTTGATGAGCTGCGCGGCTTCGCTGCGTCGAAAAGTATTTGGACATCCTCTCACTTGCGCCCTCACATGATTCGCCCCCTCCCCTCCTCTTTCTCTGTGGATGCCATGTGTGCTCGCGTGGCATATAGGTGCTGATGCGGCACAGGCAGTGGAGCGTCGGTAGCTTCTTCGGTCACTTGTCTTTTCCTCCGTCTTCCCACCGCCCGCCTCCATCGCCGCCTCCACGCGCGCACTTTCAAAACAACAAAAAAAATTTTATGAACACAGCGGCCTCACACCCGACGAAAGGTGAGGGTCACCGTCGCCGTACTGATACCGAGGACAACGCGGCGTGTGTTCTTGTCCTAGAAAAGCGGCGTATAGGCAACTGACACGTATCGAGCGCGCCGACTCGGAGTGGCGGCCTCACTACACCTTTTGCCTCCGCCACACGTCCGCCAGAGGTGCCGTTCGTTGCTTTCGTTGATATTGGGCTTGTTGTTGGCCCGAGATATTGAGCTAGGCGTACACGCGGAATAACGCACCGGCACCCCACCCCCTTCTACACACACAGAGACACACCACATACACACACTTCCACGGCCTTACATGCGCTCTTCAGGTTGTTCCATAGTCGTTGGAGCGTGAACGAGCACAAGCCTCCTTCCTCACCCGCCGAATGCATCGCCCGCCGTGGTCGACACACTCGGCTAGCCTGGATCAAGTCGTTCGACACGCCGTGAGCGGACACAGCGGTAGCTGTAAAGGCAGCGGCGGTGGGGGCACTGTTCCGTCGACATCGCTTCTTTGCTCCTCCGCGCTCGATGGCGTGTCTACCGTGGCTGCCGTCTCGCGCTTGGCGGTTCAGAGCGGCCCATCTGTGTCGCTTGCGCAAACGCCGACTGTGCAGGCGATGCACGTGCTATGTCACGGCTTCCTTGAGACCTACGAAACACCAGAGGCGCTTGCGCGAGACACGGTGTGGTGGTCGGGAGAGGCGGCCTGCCTGCACGCTGCGCACACAGAAGGCAAACGCAACACCCAGGTGCCTTGTGAAGCGCCATCTGCGGCGGTGGAGGAGTGGGGCGAGCTTATGAGGCGCATGACTGAAGTGGTTGAATCGACTCACCATATCACCGCGGCGCCGCGGCAGGAGGCCGCCATACCAGCGCTGTCACTGTCGCCAACGCGGAAGCCGGATGCATCGGGCGAGGTGAACCTTCTGCAGTTTGGCAACGACGTGGAAAATGGTGCATGGGAGAGTCTCGAGATCCTCGACAGTTCGCCACACGGGGGTGGGGCCGCCGCTGCCATGCACCGCGACGAGGAATGCCTGCGTGTGTTAGAGGCTGCCATGCGGAACCCCACTCAGCAGCGTGATGAGGAGGCTGAGCTGCTTGATAGCCTGCGGTACTTGTTGAGGCACCGCCCGGAGCTCATCGTCCAGCACGAGAACTTCGCCGATCTCCAAGAGGCGGTGGTCGACCACGCATGCTTGCACGAGCAAAGCGGTTGGACAGAGGCGGCCTTGTCACTGTTCCAGGCGCTCCCTCCCCGTGCCCAGCTCGATTTTATGCACGCCGCAATCTCCGCAGTGAGTTCTCCGAGCCGCGCTGGAAAGTCAGCCGGTCTGTCCCTCGTACGGTTCCTGCATCTTCTTCTCATGGAGCTACCACAGGGATGGGTACCCCTGCTAGACTACGAGGTGACGGAGGTTTTTGTGCGCGTGTTCAGGGATGTGGTTGTTCCATGTGGAAGGCTCTTCAGCGAGGTAGACCCTTGCGCTGTGTGGCTGGAGCAGTGGTCGGCGCGGCCTTCATTCGCCCTCTCGTTGAACGCTGTTCTCCACTCGCATCGGTGTCTCCTAGACGATCTCGCCGCGCAGCTGCCCTCTCCCCATGCGGCGTGCGTGCTGCTATACCTGCTCCCACAGTTGAGCGAGTGCACCAAGCCGCAGGATGCGTCTACAAAGTCGTCGCAACAGCCTTGGCCGGGGCTGTTTCGCGTGCTTCTCCAGCTTCTGTGCGGTGAGGTTGGGCCAGACACGGGGTTGTACGAGGTGGGTGCTCATGCTCTATGCCGCTGTGCTGGCTCTTTGTTGCCGGCAGACAAGGAGACCTCCTTCGAGGTGGCCTCGAAGGTGGTGCTCGGCTGGGCACCAGCGGTGGCGTCGCCGGCGCACGACGCGCAGTTCGTCTTTGCTCTGCGCCTTCTAACAACGTTGCTCATAGGCACCTGCAACAAGGCGCTCTGGTGCAGCCCGTGCGCATGGAAACTCATGGACGGCCCGCTCTTTGCCCAGTCTCGCGCGTTGCTGCTAACTCGCAAGGAGAGACGGCTGTCAGCGCACTCGCTGTTCCGCGCTCTCACCCTTGACGTCTCAGACGTTGTGCGCGAGTGTTGGACGCGGCTGCTTCAGGCGCAAACCCCTAAACTGCCGATCAGCCTCGCAGCTGTCGTAGGTGACGTGTGCGGCGGCGGAAGTGCGTTTCGCTGGACTGAGCTGGTTTGGGTGTCGACCACGCTAGCCGGGTGGACCGCGCTCCAGCCGTACATGCGGACCGTAAAAGAGGACGTCACCGACCCGTCGGCACGCTGGGCGGAGCTTCTGAACGCGATTGTCGAAGTTGGTGGGGGCACTTTCGACACCACGTCGGAGATGTGGGGCGTTTCGACCACGTCGACCAGCCCATCGACGAAGAAAAAGTCGCACCCGTCTGGCTGTCTGCGCTCCCTCACCCCGTACAGCGTGGCACTGCTGCTCCGCTGGTCTACGTGCGCAGTGGCTCGCAATGGGTTGGCCGAGGCCGCGCGTGCTGCTTCGCTTGCCTTTCTTCGAGGCGGCCCACAAGCAGAGAGCCGTCGCACGCGATGGCCGCTTCTCTTGCCCGCGGAGGCGTATCCGCAAGTCGGCTGGTCGGACTTGTCCTTCGGCGAAGACGCGTTCGGTGTCGCCCGCGCCACACGTGCCGGCGCCTGCTACCAGTCCATCCACGTTCTCCTTGGATCGACAGCCTTGCCCGCCGACGACGGCGGCGATGACAGTGATTCAGGTCGAGAGCTGCTTGAAGAGATTTGGGGGCAACTCGTGGACCTGTGGCTTGCGCCGGCGCAGCTCACTCCAGACTCCGCCGGCAGCGCCACTTCGGCAGCCGTGCCGACAAACCGCCCGCCCTTTGGCGAAGCTTCCCTTCTATCGTTGCTTTCTGCCATGGCCCTTTGTGTGCTCGTGCGGCCGTCTGCGGAGTTCCGGGCGTGGTTCGACCCAGCCGTGGCACAGCAGCGCATACGTCAACTGCGCCGGCTGTGCGAGGAGCGCCGGGGGGTGGACCCGATATACTTTGTGGTGCGCTTTGTCACTTCCGGCAAGGGTCGAAAGCGGCTGCCAGCGATTTTACTGGAAGGCTTCGAGGCGGAGCTGACGGTTGACACGGTGTGCGACGTGGACAGTTTCACCGAGGGCGAGGCTCTGCCAACGGGCGACATCGCCGCTGCCGCCACAGAGGAAGAGGCGCAGCAGCTGCAGGCGATGATCCGCCGCTTGTCGTCGAGCCACAGTGCGCCACCGTCTGAGGCACAGGCTCCTGTCGCGTCGCCGCCACTCCACCCCAAGGCGCTGGCGGCGGTCGCCAAAAGCCTGCTGGCGAACCGGACAACGCTGCGAGTCACACGTCACGACGTAGAGGAGTGTCTGGCGCGACGCAGCGCCGAAGAGTGGGCATCGTATGGCAACACGGAGGCTCGTGTCCTGGCGGTGTGCGCACAACTGGAACAGCAGCACTCTGCGAGCGTTGCGCTGCTGTCCAGTGCTCAGGTGGACATGGTGTTTCTCGTGTCCCTGTGCCTGCGCAGCTGGCTAGGCCTCCCGACGACACACAGCACGCCTGCGCGGCGCAAGCTCTGCTGGACAGCTCTCCAGTGTTTCAGCGAGCACGGCATTGCTGCCTATGATGCACTGGTGGCGCGCAGCATCGCCTTGCATGTGGAGCGGGCAACGCGGGAGAGCGCCGCCTTCGTGAAGGACGCCGTCTTGTTTCCTCTTTCGCGCTCAGTGCCACTGCCCTCCGCCCTCTTTGCGCACTTGCTGGTGCGGCCCTTTGCGCTGGCGATGAGCTGAACGGCCATCATGGCTGGAGGTAAAGTGCAACGCGACGCGGTGGTCGGGGTGCCACAGGCGCGGCTGCTCTTCACTCGGCGCCTGCCACACGTGGCAGAGGAGAACGGATGAGGAATAGAAAAATGGGAGGTGCGCGGTGGCCGTCGACACTGGGACGGTAGTGAGAGCGGCGCTTTTCACCTTTTCATGTACACTTCGCAGCTAACTCAGCTCTTTTCCAGCTCGAGAAACAGCGAAGCTGGGATTATAACTGCTGAAGGCCATTGACGTTATGTGTGGGACTTTGGTGATGTGGCGCCCACCGCCGCCTTTTTATCCGTCTCGAAACCCTCAAGCGCCGATTGCTGGTGTTCAGCGTGCATCCGTTTGTGTAGGAAAGAAGAGGGAGGAGGGCGGTGCGCCGTTTATGTCTTGAGGGGCCGTCGCACGCCATGGTCGCGCACAGGCATTCGAGCTGGCGCTACTTCCGCTCTGGAACTCTCCCTCTCTCTCCGCAACTGCCCTCATCGTTTCTTTTTTTTTTCCATGGCCCAACACCGATCTCTGGCTCGCCTGCTCTCCTCCTCTCCCGTGCTGCCTCTACGGCCCGTCCCTCTTCAGTTCACCCTTCACATTGGGCGTGTTGTAGCGTGTGTGCTGGCGCACACCCTCTCTCTCTGTCCACAGCATCGTTGCGTGCGCACACACCGGCGCCAGCTCGTTGCTCCATCGTAACTTATCGGTCGTTCTTTCGTTGGTTGTCCTCCGCCCAAACGTCTTCCGCGCCACTGCACCTGCCTGTAGAACAAGAAGATACACGGACGCGCTGCTGGTGAAGAGACTCACGCAGCCCTATCAACCGCTTAACAGAGCACATGCGTACAGATACACGCAGAGAGAGAGAATCGACTCGTTGCCTCACCAACCTGTTTCGCACACACGCGAGCCATATCGGGTGCTGCCGGGCACGGAGAGACGATTGACGCAGTGGCGCTGGTATTTTCCTTCTCTCGCTGCACGCTGTTGTTTACTTACTCCGCTTCTCGCCTTCCCCTTTCTTCTACCCCATACACCGCGCCATTGTACGCTGTATTGCCTCCGACTGGGTTGCCGCCGCCTTGCGCTATCCTGTGTGCTTCTCGAGTGGTTCTCCGTGCTGACACTGCTGCTGCTCCAGCGGAGGGTCTCTTGAGTCGGCGGGCGCCGATAGTTTTCCCGAGACCTCCCCCCGCTTTGGCTGCTGCGGCGCTTCTTCTCGTGCGTTGTGTTCGCTTCGTTTTCTCCGCCCCTCCCCAACGACACTAATTTTGCACCGCCCGCGCTCGTCCGTCCCCTTGCTTCGTGTCTCTCATGCCGCAGGACACGTCCGCGGCACAGGCTTCGCCGGGTGAGAGCGGATGCCGTGATGGGGAGTGCGCTAGCCAGGGGACAGAGCAACCTGTCCTACCGGTCATGTCACCACAGCTGATGGATCGCGTCAACGCCTCCGAGTACCTCATTAAAGACATCTTCAAGCGCTACGCGCCTTCCGAGATCGGAGTTGCGTTTAACGGCGGGAAGGACAGCGTGGTGATGTTCGAGTTGCTTCGTAGAGCTGTGACAGCACCGGTGCTGGCGCAGTGCTGCATCTTTGTGGTCGAACACAATGATGAGTTTGACGAGCTGCGCAAGTTTCGCGCGTGGTACATGCAGGAGGTTGCGCGAGGTATGCCGCTAGTGCACCAGGATGTGACGCAGGACATGCAACTCAGCCTGTGGAAGCTCACGGAGAAACACCCCCTCAAGGTGGTGTTCATGGGCACGCGTAAGACGGACCCACACGGCCGCTATCAGAAGGAGGCAGTGGAGAAAACGACGCCTGGCTGGCCAGACTTCTTGCGCGCATGCCCCCTCTTTCACTGGTCCGTGAACGATGTGTGGGTGTACACCAGGCTTATGTGCATCCCGCAGTGCAGCCTGTACGAGAGCGGCTACTCGTCAGTGGGCCGAAGTGTAGATACCAACCGCAACCCGCTCTTGAAGCGGGATGACGGGAGCTACCGGCCAGCGTGGGAGCTGACGTGCGACACCGCAGAAAGGGAAGGGCGTCAAACCAAATGAGAAGAAGGGCAGCAACAGCGGCAGGCGACTGTCGATTGATCTCGTCATAGTGTACCGTTCTGGTGGGGGCCAGGCGTGCGCACCTGCCTGCACAACACGTGTCCCGTGTGTAGGACCCCTTTACGGCTGCGTGAGGGTTGTGCAGCGGCTGCTTTCCTTTTTTCTGTTGTTCTCCTTTCCGCTTCCTGCACCGCCGTCAAGTATGTTGAGAGAACTGTGCGTGCGTCCGTCACCGCACTGCGAAAGCAGTGGGGCTATGCTGGCCGGAGAGGAGCGCTCGTGGACCGCGGGGGATGTCGTGCACCCTCTTCTCCTTCTCTTCGTTGCTTGTGGTGCGCATCTGTTTTCTGTGTCGTCACCGTATCTGCCTGAACTGTTGTGCTCTGCTGGAGCGCATTGTCTGGCTCTTTCGGTGAGCGAACCCGGGCGTGTGTGTGACCGTGAGGAGGAGGGAGGCGGGGGCATCACCGTGAATGACCACCTCCCATGCGTCCATGCTGCTCCTCTCCTTCTTAGCTCTCTTCAACTGCCGGAAGAGCGCACCGCGCGGGAGAGCGCTATGATGTCTGGATGAGCGCATCTGTAAGTACTTCCCACACGCTCTCTCGCGCGTTGCGCTTGGGCACGAAGGGCTCTGCTGAGTCCCCGCAGTCTTATCTGCTGCTCGTGTGCAGCCTTTGCGTCTTCGTCTTGTTGTTTCAGTGCGTTCTTGCTGCTGCTGCGGCGGCGGTGTGGGGTGTGACGGCTGTGCCACACATATCCACACGCTCGACTCATATGCCCGCGTCTCCACAGCAACGGACGCCCCACGACCGCACGCGGATGCATGCGGTGTCCTAAAGCTTATGCCCCTCCCTCTTCCTCGCTATCCTCATCGTTGTTTTCAGTGATGTGATGGGGATGATATCCTTTCTCCTTCTCAGATGTATTCGCCCGCTGAGGTCCGGCCCTCCTCCCCTACGCTCCTCTGTCTTCCTCTCTCGTGTCCTGCTCAGACGTGGTGGTGGTGGTGGTGAGGGAGGGGGGATAGAGGGAGAGGCGCTGGGAAAGGATACGAGGGCTACCGGAATACGTGAGCACACTTTCAATGCGGTAGAAGCGCGCAAGCGATGCAGTTAGATGATCGGCGGTGGCTAAATACAGCGCTAAATGAGCATAGAAAAAAAGATGTAGCACACCAGCTGGACTGTTCGTGTACGCGCCTCTCCGCTGCACCACTATGCGCCCTTTCAGGTGCTCATATGTGTATGTGTGTGTGTGGGAGGGGGACGGGAAGGCAGGGACGTGTGCCGTACACTTTACTTCGTAGCTCTCCCTCATGCAGCGGTAAGAAAAGAAACCGGAAAAAAATGGCGATGGAGCGATGCTCGCCACCTCGTGCACGTGCCTGCTTCCGTCCTATTGCACCTTTACAGGTTGTGTTGCACCGCATCTCTTTCCTGTCTTCTTCGCCCTCGCGCTGCCACGCCCTGCAGCCCGTTCTCGGACGGCGTTTTGGAAAGCACAAACACACACACAAATACGCCGGATCTGGCCACGTCCACCACGCACGTACGCAGCGATAGAATAGGAGCATCGGATTAGCACACAGCGTTGAGATCTGAGGCGCCGAGATCCCCACAGCAACGGCAAGATGAGCGGGCAGTCCTTCGATGCGATGTGGACGGCTCCGCCGCCGCCGTCCTACATCGACACCGTGTACATGAACCCACAGGACTACGTCGTACTGGCCACGAGTAGCGGCGAGGAAGCGTTTGTGCACCAGGACTGCTTGATGGAGTCGCCTGTGTTGCGGCTCGCGTTTCGCAAGCGCGTCCCCCTCTGTACGGAAACCGTCTTGGTGGTTTTTGTCGAGGAGGACGAGCCATCGAGCACTGGTGCCTCGTCGCCGAGCGTAAATGCCGCGGATGAGGTACTAGCATCCGTGCAGCCTATTGTCGCAGCGGTGGAGCCGGTCGCTGGCGACGAAGGAGGTGGGTGCAAGGAGAACGAGGGCGACGACGTGCCACAAGACGCCGGCGCAGCATCAGTAGAGGCGGGGGTCGAGAATGCGATGGCCCCGGAGCCGCAGCACCCAGTAACCATCAAGGAGACGCTTCGGACGGACAACTCGGTGCGTGTCATATTTCCGCGTCTCGACGGCGGCCAGCTAAATGCTCTTGTGTCGTACCTCTACTTCAAGCACCGCTACAACTGCCGCTTATCGGAGGAGCGGCCAGCATTTGAGGTGCCTGCCACTGCCGCGCTGGAGGTGATGCGTGTTGCAGAGGCGCTGGAGTGCTAAAGGCATTACAGGCCCACGCATATGCACATTGGCAGAGATGTACAGCGGCGCAGCGGTGTAACTCGGGCTGTCGAGTGCGTCGATACTGCGGCTCCACCCTGCTTGCCTTTGGATCTATCTTGGATATATATATATATGCACGAGAGAGGCTGGCTCATGAGGTGACTGCGGATGGACCGCCGCAGATGTTCGACACGTACACACAAGTCAATACGCGTTGAAACCAACACAGCCGCGTCGCCGTCTTTGTGTACGCGTGCTGTTTTCGAGAGACAGATCCAAGGGGACGCGCTGCGGGAGTAAAAGGGAAGTGCCTGTGCAGCCTGCTACTTCTGAAATTGTCACTGCCCTCGCCCGCGATGGCCATGGCGGTGTCTCTAAGCCGATGGATGCACGGCGTGTTTCACCTGCCGTGTGCTCACTTGCTCACGGACGTTGTCTGCAGTGCGAGTGACTTCTCTGTGACGTGGCCCATTGACTTGCATCGTTCTCTTCATTGCCCGTACGCATGCGCATCTCTTTGTTGAGTGAACTCGCTCCCTCCTTGCAACGTATTGGCCCCTCTCCCTTGGCATGTTCACCAGCGTTGCGTACTGCACGACACACACACACACACACACACACACATTGCGCAGCGACTCATGAAGCGGAAAACTAACCCAGCAGAGCCGGTGCCGCTGCCTACCTGCACGGCAGTGGGGCCAGAGGACATGGTGCTGGTCGCGTGCACGTCGGGCGAGACGTTCCTCGTGGAGCGTAACTGCGCCATCGTTAGCGGCCACTGTCGTGACTTGTTGCAAGTCTGGGAAAGTGCCGTGCGCCGCGTCGTGTTGCAAAGTCGAAATGAGGAGAGCACCATGAGTGACGGCGCGACAGCGGAGATCACCGTGGTGCCTTGCATGGAAACAGACTCACACAGCCGAGACACTGGCAGCCTGCTTGCCACCGACCCCACCGTAATAGCGTTCATGCCGTTCACGGATGCTGATGATGCCTCGCCTCTCGAAGCAATTCGTCACATCCCAGTCACTCTAGTCGCCGAGCACTACCAGAAGCGTCTGGGAGCGGTGGAGGCCATCTCGCCAAGCAAGGCAGACCGTCCGCCGTCGAAGCCGGCGTCCAGCTATGGCGACCGCAAGGGGGCGCCAGTCATCGTCCCAAAGCCCATCAGCCCGCTGGCGCCCATGGAGAGCGCCGATGGGACACTGATGTACCCGGTCGTGGTGATACCCTATATGACCCCCGAGCTCATGGAGGCGGCGCTATCGTACGCGCATAGAAAGTACAGAATCGACATGGACGGCGAGAAGCCGGGAGCGGAGTCGACTGCGGCGGTCACCGTTGCCTCAGCAGAGGGCCGCTGGCGACTGATAGCGGCCTCTGTGCTGACCGGCATGTGAAAGAACAGTGCAAGATGCACCCTCTGCGGCACGGTGTCACGGTCGTTATCACCGTTGCAACCACAGACATGTATATTAGCCGGAAAGCTTTCTCAATGTGTGGATGTCACTTGACCCAACCCCCTTTCCACACCTGGTCATCTTATGTTTCTTCGTGGAAGACCACGCAGCGCGATGCGGTGCAGAAAGAAAGATGGGGAAGTGGTGCCTGTAGTGTCACGTTTCGTACCGACTGCCTCGCCTTAGCTGGCGCACCTGGTATTGTCGCTCCCAGTCAATACATGGGGCACGTCACAGTAGACCGTCACAGCTATCAGGCGCGTCTGCTATTCCCTTACCCCCACGCCTCACCCCAAAGCGTCAATTCTCGCCTCGAGCGCTGCGCGTTGGCGCCGCATTCTCTTCGCTCTCTTTTGCACCGCAGCCAGCAGTGCTGGTATGTGCGCGTGTCGGCGCACTCTCGCCCCGAACTCCTCCTCCACTCCTGGACACTCACTTGCTCTGTACTCGAAACACACACACACACACACAAGCGTAATTGCGTCTCCTCGTCAGCTCAGGTGAGTACACAGCCAAGAGAAGCACTAGACTGAACAGAGGTGCAGCCGTGGCGTACAAAGCCGGTGCCTCTTCCCCCGTTACCACATCTCCTGCTCTCGCGCGTATTCTCGCTCCTCGCCGGCCTCCCTTCCCGCCTTTTCAAGCATCCAGTAGGCGTGCTAAGCACGCGCTGTTCACCGTGGGAAAGGCGGCGACCGTATCATCACAGCCCCACCTGTCTTATCGCCGCGTCCCTTTTTCCTGCGTCGCCATTTTCTTCGCTTCTCATAGCGTCTGCGCCAGAGTCGCGATGAATCGACTGGCGGCATTGAGGACAAGGTCCGCGAGCTTTGCAGGCCCACACCTCGATGCTCGGAGCGAGGGGTGCGAGTTACCGCACGAGTACATGCACGACTGCGAAGACACCTGCAGCTCGCATCTCAGCGGCGCGCCGGAGAGTGACGACAGGTTCCAGCACGGCGGCAGCGAAGATAGCGCCAGCGATCGCAACAATGACTCAGACCACGACGGCGACAAGGACGACGGCGGCGGCAATGGCAAAGATGAGCCGCGGGACGACCCTTATTTTCGCGGTTCGCGTGACGTGGACGAGGCCTCCAGAGTCACGCTGAGCGCAGCGCTCCTCAGTGACCTCGAGACCTCACACACCTCCCCAACGGCTCATGCGGAGCAGGAGACACAGAGCAAGGTCAGCGACTGTTGCGTCTGCGGGATGCACGCCGTGTACACGTGCCCCGGGTGTGGCCGTCGAACGTGCAGCGTCATATGCGTGCGGGTGCACAAGGAAGACTTCAAGTGCACCGGTATGCGTGATGTAGCCGTCAAGGTGCCGCTCAGCGAATTCACGGATCGGCAACTGCAGCGTGACTACCACTTCCTAGAGAACTGCCGTCGCGTTATCGACAACATCGAGCGCTGCTTTCCCCGCACGTCATGGCGGTACAACTACAAGGCGTTGCCTCCTCCCCTGCACGCCTTGCGCGAAGCGGCTCGGCGCCGCGGCGTCATCTGCCAGATCATGTCGGAGGGGATGCGCAAGCGAGTCGAGAACACGAGTCGGCTTGATCGAAAGACGAACACGATTGTGTGGCGCTGCGAGTTTGTGTTTTGCAGCGCGGATGACGGGGCCGAGGCGACGACCATCTGCACAGACTGGGGAAGCGAGCGCCACCGGCTTGGCGACATCCTCAAGTACTGCTGGGCCACAAACCCGCCACTTCTCTGTTACCACATTAACCGCCGGTACAACCGGGTCTCCAAGTACGTGGCCGAATCGGCGGCAAAAACGACGAAGGATGTCGGGGGGGAGGTGCCCGAGGAAACGGACCCGACCCAGCACGACAATGCGGCGGCACCGCTGGAAACTGCAGCGGATGACGGCTCGGCAGCAGCACCCCCTACAGGTGTGGATGTCTTGCCCACGGCAGAGGTGGCGAGGTTGGCGAACGACGAGGATGAGGGCGATGTACCACCGCCTACGGTCTCTGCTGTAGAGCCTGAGGCCGCCGCAAGCACAGGGGGATGCCCACGGAGTGCTCCGGCGGAGCTGCTACCGCTGCGCGCCTACGAGGTGGTGTTGCCAATGCCGCCGATCGAGCCAGTGACCCCACGAGAGGCGCAGGAGCAAGCCTTCGTGCAGGCCTTCCTGGCACAGGAGAAGTACGTGATTTTGTCCAAGGCGGAACGGCTGGGCAACGACGCGCGGTACTTCCTACTCGACCCTTACGATACCCTCAACGAGAATCTGCGTCGACTTTTCTTTGTCAGCGAGTTCCCTGTGTTCGTTGTCGTGCATGTGTCCCAGCTCCACCGCTTCACCCTCGTAACGGAGGAAGACAAGGAGGCGATTCGGAGCAGTTTCCGCTCCAAGAAGACCCACGAGCCGCGCGAGCGGCCGCCGATGCGCAAGCGGAGCGAGATGGAGCCGGGGGAATTGGAGCGTCTGAGTCGCGTGCCGTGCCGGCGCTTCCTTCAGGGCCGCTGCCTGAACGCCGAGGAGTGCCCGTACTGGCACTGTACGCCACACGAGATTCCTGTGTGTCGCACATTTCTCCGGTTTGGTGAGTGCGATAAGGGAACGCGGTGCAGTTTCCGCCACGACGCCGATGCGGTGCGGATCGCCCGCAAGCGTCAGCGCGACGGCCTCGGCGAAGACGGTAGTCCGATGCGTGGCCGTGGCATGGGCCGCGGCCGCGGCTTCGGCCGGTTGCGTGATGGCGGCCGAGGACGCGGTGGCATGGGCGGTGGCTTCTACGCACCACGTCGCCGCACCGAGTAAGAGTGGTAATATAAGCGCCACCAACTGCGCAGCGCACCCTCCCCCCTCCCTTCCTCCCTCCCTCCGTACATACATGCCGACGCTGTTCTGTTTTCTCTGACTGCGCTTGTCTACAGGAACGCTTCCCCCCTTCTCTGCGTGGCGGGATGGAGATGCCACAACGCAAGAGAGGGTGTGTGGCTCCTTCAGCAATGGCACTGAAGGTGTTGTGTCAGGGTGTGGGCTAGTGACTGCTGCTCTCGGTTACTTTCACCTAGTTTCTACGTGTAACGGATGCGTGCGCGCGCCGGCTTTTAAACCACCACCAAAAAAGAGGGAAGAGAGCGCAGCTCCTCTCTTGCCGTTTCTCCACGACCCAACCGTTCACCACCAATACACGCGTCTTGCGTGTGCGTGTCCGTATGCCTACTGCTCCCTTTGCCCTTCCGTGGCCCATCCCTACTCCGGGCACCGTGCTTGAAGTGGAGGAGAAGGGCGGCGGCGGCGGCGGCGGCGACACCGTCTTCCGTCCTCTACGCATCTCCCTCTCCTTCTGCACAGTGTGAGACATTGTGCCCGCAGATTTGTGCACGCACCTCCAGCTCTCCTCTCCGCAGCCTCATGGGCAGATGGGGACGGTGCAGTGCTTCTCCACCAGCCCACATGCTCCTGTACCTATCAAGGCAGCCGCGGCGTCGTTTACTCTCCCCCTCCCTTTCTCTGGCTTTCTTCTCTCCTCTCGCGCGAACGTTCCCTCGCGTAAGAAGGGCGACTGCGAAAAAGAAAAAAAGGACTTACGGCCTGCGCTGCTTGTCGTACACGAGCACACGCACCTCTCTGTTTCTTGGCGCGTGGTGGGAGGCTCCCCTCACTACCTGCGCGCGTTTGTCCACAAATACGTGACGTTGATGCTGCATACGTTGGTGAGACCGCTGTCCGTCACCCTCAATCATCTGCCCCGTCTACCCGCCCACCCCCCACGATCTCGCTCCCCTCCCACATTCTTTTTTCGTGTCGTGTATCCCTCGTTTTAATGGTGAGCGGCCGATATCCATCATTGTGGAACCCATTCCCTCTCCCTTTTTCTCGGCTGTTCCGTCGTCGCTATTCCTGTCGTGTACTCGTCCACGGACTTCGCAGCGCCACAGCCCACGATTACCGCCTTTTATCTATCCCGTTGGCTCTTCTACCCCCTCTCCCTCCTCCCCAGCGCTTCATTCGTCGTCGCCCATTTTCGTGGTTGGGCCTCTTTGACGCGTGTCGTTATCTGTGTGTACTTGCGCCGCCTTTGTAATCGTGTGTTGGTCTTGTGCGGAATAGTCGTCGCCGGCCACCGGTCGAAGAATGAACTCCGACACACCGTCACCAGCCTGCTCGTCAGTGCCGCTTGAGGGTCACATGACAGCAGCCGCATCGCAACCAATGTATGCCGCCCGACCGCGCTGGTCGCACGATGATGATGATAGCGTGAGTGTCGTGCAGAGCACACACGACTTCACGCAGCGCATCTTCAAGACCAAACCTCAAAGTGCGCGGTGGGTGCGCGGGTTGACAGAGGATGGCCAGGAGGGCGACCGCACTGTTGGCTTCCGGAGGCGCCGAGCAAACATGAACAGGTGGGAGGAGGTGGACGACACTCCTGATGACGTTTTCCAAGGGACCGCGCACACGGAAACGTGGCGTAGCCACTGGTTGTTCTACCCCAATGTGCTTGCAATCGTCTATCTGTGCTTGATCGTCGTACGTATGATGAAGGGGCTCCATCGTTCTTACCGGCTCGATTATCCCACCACGCCGTGGCAGCTCGAGCTGTACGGGCGCCGGTACGGCGAGAACGGCGTCTCCTTCCTGATGCGCGTCTGCGTGCCACTGGCTGTCCCCCATGCCGTCGGCGCAGCGTACACGCTGACTCTGACCTACACCATTGGTGGAGCAGCGCGCAGATTTATCGCGTTGTGCGGCGTTGGCTTATCGCTGCTGTCCGTCGGCGCGCTATTCACGCAGAGCTCGTTGCTCTTCGCCTGTTGTGACATCTCTCCGCATAGTCACCGGTGGGAGTGCGACGTGCCATTTGCCTTCCACCACGTCTGCAGCGTAATTCGGGTGCTGTGCCCGCTGCTGGCGGTGTGGTGTGTGTCTCCGGTGCTGGACCAGCTGTGGGGCTGCGGCTACCGGTGGCGGTGCGTGCTCGCTGTGCCGTGTGTGATGGCCCTAGCGTGCCTGGTCAGTTCCGTGTACGATGAGGTGCCCTCGCACACGATGCTGGATTTGGCACACGTGTCCGTACTGCTCGCCTGGCCTTTGTTCGTGAAATCATGTTGGAGGCTGAAGCGCTTTGCTGCGGTGCCAACGGCGGAGAAACTGCACGAGAAGTAAGAACGGCAAACGGTGACGCGTGCACGAGTGAGAGAGAACAAAACGCCGATGCGAAGGCTCAAACGTAAACATAACGCGGCCGATAGCGGAGAGGGAGGCGTGTGACTGTGTGACTGGGTGTGTGTGTGGTGTCGATGAAGAGGTCCGCTACTGTCACAGCGAAACGCGTGACTCTCATTCGCGTCGTCAGTTCTCAGGAGTCCTCTCTCTCCTTCACCCCTTCTCCCGTCCCTCTGCGCATGAGTGTGTTTGCGTGCTCGGCTGATGCCTCTCTCTCTTGCCTTCGTTGTTTGTGCGTTGATTTGGCCACCACCCACCCCTCCTCTCCGGTCTACTGTCTGCGTCGGTGGCCGTGTGTCTCCACATCCTCACGCACGTCATCCGAGAAAACGGAAAAGGAGGAAAAGCAGGCACGCACAGACGCCACGGTGCAGCCATCTACGGCGCGCAGAATCGAGCGCGTCTCCATGGAAATTGTGTGCATGCACTCTCCCCCTTTGTTGTCTGCGTCTGTTGAGCGGAGCAGCGACAGCGACGACGACGAGACAAAAAGGGAGCAGGAGAAGGACTTCTCTTCTGATCCACTTCCGCTCGCACGTCGCATCGTCGTTAGACGCCTCTGCGATGTGCCTGAGGGGGCATCAGCGAGGCTGGTGATGATCTACAGTGTCCCAGCCAAACGCGTTTCTAGTGCAGAAACACACATGCCCAGCCCCTCCTCCGCCCTATTTTTCTCCCCTTCCTGTCTTTCTGCCCTTCCACCACCACCCCACCCCCTCCTCGCGAACTTCTCGCGCGCGCCAAGAAATCGCCCCGAACAAGGAGGGCGGCGACTGCAAGTACAGCGCACACGCAACATCCGCCTCTTGGGAGGCGCTGGTAAACGTCTACGCCCCCCTCCTTTCCTCCCTCCCTCCTCGCACACACTCCGGCGCTTTCCTCTCCGCCATGTCGTCCTCCATGGTTCCGCTGAGCGCGACGGCGCAGCGCGTCAAGATGCTTGAGTGCGGGCCGTGTGCACTCCGCTCAGCGATGAGGAGGGCCGACCAAGAGAGCTGGACACCACCGCTGGCAGACGTCGCTGTGGATATTGTGGCCGGCGCCCTCACTCTCACCAGCGCCAATGAGGTTCTCGTCCCCGCCTCACTCGTGCACTATATGGAGTCCTGCAGGACGGAGGCGAAGCGGACTGCCAGTGGCGCGCTGAAACAGTGGCCATGGCCGGCCTGGGACGTGGCACTCAAGGAACAGCGCCTGGTGACTCTGGTCACGGCCTGGGACGTGGCACGCCTCGTCAGTAGCGACTGCTACGGCGGCGCCTACAACACCTTGTGTGTTCCCGTTCCGGCTGGACCTCTTGTAGCACAGCTCGATTTCGGCATCAGTGTGGACACGTTTTATGCGGAGGTGCTGCCAGGGGTGCTGGACGCGGTCGGGGCAAACAGTCGTCTTCGGTGGCGCGCTTGGATGCGGTCGGCGCTCACGTGTGCTTACGAAGGCACACACGTGCCACCGATCCGCGTTGCGGAGTACACGAGTCAACTGCTTCAGCAGACGGGCGGGTGCGAGAGCGTGATGTGGGAGACCGCCGTAACCGGCCTGACTCCTCGCTGGCTGGAAACGGCGTCCAAGACGGCTTTAGCGGTGGGCGTGCCATCAGGGTTGCTGGCATTGGCACTGCCGGAGGAGTCCAGCTGCACAGCGCGACTGCTGGCCAAGTCTGTGGAAGTCGGCGTTACGTCGTGGGCGACGTGTGCGGTCGCTAACAGCCCTCTCTACCCTCACACTTCCCCCGTGGCCTCTCCGCAGACAGTGCAGCTCTTCACGACCGGTTGGAACGATGTGTCTGCAGCTGCGGCACAAAAGTGCGACGGCGACGATGCCGTTGACGCCGCGGAGGAGAGCCTGGGGCAGTGCTTCGACTTTGTGGACGCCGTCACAGAGCGCGTCAGAGCTGTCCTGCACACTGATGCGTGAGAGAAAGGCTCCAAGAATCAGGCATGTTGTGCGAAGACAGACCTGGGCAGGTAATCATAGAAGAGAAGGCAGTGACGTGGAGCGCAGGGGACGAGGCTCGGTAGATGACGGGGCCCGCCCTTTTGCAGCAGCAGCACCTACTTGGCTTACTCGGCCTTTGTGCCATCGCGTTGTCTCCCTCCCACCCCACCTCTGCCGTTGGTCAGCATAATTCGCCACCTCTGCCGCGGTGTCACGGTGCCGCCTGCGTGGCACTTCCGTCTTACCGCTGGACGCGCTGCTGAGAATGCGCCGCATCATTTTCCTTCGCATGTGTGCTGCCTTCGCGCTGGCCAATGACACGGCACCCGTGCATGGGCAGCGGCGAATGGAGATGTGTGAGTACGCTGCGTCACAGACAACCGGAAGAGGGTCTGCCCTTGTCGTTTCAATACACTCATCCGATACTCTCCGGAGGTGGGCGAAGGAGGGTGGCAGGCAAACGCGGAGAGGTGGGGTGGGGGTGGGGTTCCTGGACCAACGCCGAATGGCTGCCGGGTGACTTCGTGACAGACACTTCTGGGTTACGATTCGCCTCCCCACCCCGCCCCACGCCCACGTACACACCTCGAGTACCGGCTACTGCATGCTGTACGCCGGGAAGCGATGGTGACATGCGTCACGTGCGAGGACCACTCAGTCTTCCCTCGTGTTTTTTTTCTGTTGCTGTCCACGTTGGCACTCGCACCTGCTACTCGCTCCCCTCCGCACTCCCCCTGTCTGTCTGTCTGTCTCTCTCGCTCTCCTCGTCCGCTGCGTGAACACAGTCATGCTCGCGACGGCAAGCCAATAAAACGCGCCGCGAAAGAAGAGTGCACACTCGCGTCTTTGGACCCGTGCGCTTGCGGAGGCTTCCGTTTGTGTGTGTGCCCCTCTTGGGAAACAACTGCGTGAACACGACAACCCTCTCTATCTTGATCTCTGCCCTTCGCGGGAGCCTGCAGGCGGAGGTGATCCTTTTTTCACCTTTCTTCTACGTGAAAGACCACTCGGTCTTCCGTCTCCCACTCCTGCAGTTCCCTCCAGTAGTGAAAAGATGTTCACAAAGAAGCGGGCGGCCATTCACAATGTGCGCAACAACGTCGACAGGTCGAGCGACGCCGGCGGCGGCGTTCTCACACGCAAAGACATCGGGTGCGGCATCGTGGACTGCCCTCTTTGCGTCAAGACGGCTGTCGCAGGAGTGAGGGATCCGTGCATTCTTCCAACGGCCGTCATCGTGATACCGGACACGAACGTTGTGTTGCACAACATGAACGCCATGGAGGATGATCGCGTGCAGAACATCATTCTCCTCACCACAGTCATGCGCGAGGTGCAGAACCGCAACAAGGCCATGTATGCTCGACTGCAACGCCTCCTCGGGGATGACAAGAAGCAGTGCTTTGTCTTCGCGAACGACCGACACGAGCAGACGCACTGCATGCGCAAGAGGGAGGAGTCGCCCAACGACTTCAACGATCGCGCGATTCGAGTGGCGGCGCAGTGGTACGCGCGGCATGTGTCAGCCGCCCTCCCGGGCATGGCGGACTCATCGACGTCCAGCGTGATTGTCGTCTCGCACGATCGTGCCTTCAAGCAGGCTATGGACACGTCGGAGGAAGCGCAGCGGGTGAGCAACCTGCGCTGCGTATCACTCCGTGACTACATCAAGTTGGCCATCGCCAGCGACTCGGACTTGCTGGAGAAGATTCAATACGATGAGCCGGAAGGGATGAAAGAGTCGCCGTCGACTCGGAAGCTCTTCACGCCGCATCTCGGCATGGCCGCCATGGACGCCGGCGTGCAAGACGGGAGCCTGTACAAAGGCAAGCTGCGCGTTAGTGAGTCAAGCTGCTTCTTTGGCGAGATTCGGGGCAAGTTCGAGGGCCACAGCTTCCAGCGCATTCTCATACAGGGCCGCGCCAACATGAACCGCGCGATTCACGACGACGTCGTGGCGGTGCAGTTGCTGCCCGTGTCGAGCTGGCGTGGTCCAAAAGACTCAGCACCCCTTGCAGAGTCTGTGAGCGAAGAAGATGCCATCACGGCGGGCTTCACGCCTACCGGCAAGGTGGTGGGCCTACTCTCCTCCAACCGCCGGCCGTTCTGCGGCAGTCTCGATGAAGGTGAGCTCGAGCAGGTCAAGGCGAACACGTCGGATAACGTTTCCATCCTGTTTCAGCCCAAGAACAGCCGCATCCCGCGCATTCGCATCAGCACTCGCCACGTGCAGGACTTGATGGACAAGCGTCTTAGCGTGGTGATTGATGATTGGCCCTTGTACAGCAGTTTTCCAGTCGGGCACTACGTTGAGGTGCTGGGCAAGATCGGTGATCGTGACACAGAGGCGACGGTCATTCTCTTGGAGAATGACGTGCCGCATTACGACTTCAGCGAGGCCGTCCACGACTGCCTTCCAAAGGGCCAGTGGTCTGTGACTAAGGACGAGGAAGCGAGGCGGCTGGACTTGCGCGACTTGTGCATTGTCAGCGTCGACCCGCTGGGGTGCCGCGATATCGACGACGCGCTGCATTGCCGCGTCGTGAACGGTAATCACCTCGAGGTGGGTGTGCACATTGCCGACGTCACGCACTTTCTGCACGAGGGCACGGCCATGGACGATGAGGCGGCAAAGCGCAGCACGAGCGTGTACTTGGTGGATCGGCGCATCAACATGTTGCCACAGCTGCTGACGGAGAACCTCTGCTCGCTCGTGGAGGCTGAGGACCGATACGCCTTTTCGATTCTCTGGGAGTTCGATGAGAACCTGAACGTGGTGCGCGACTGGTTTGGCAAGACAATTATTCGCTCCCGGGGTGCCCTTTACTACGGAGACGCGCAGCGCATGATCGACAACCCGGCCGACACCTCCGACATCGCCGTTTCGCTGCGCGAGCTGATGCGGCTCAGCAAACACTTCAAGGAGCAGCGCGAAAAGGATGGCGCTCTCTTTCTGGCGTCGCAGGAGTTCAAGTTCAAGGTGGACAACGAGCATGTCAACCCAACCGACATGCAAGTCTACCAAACCTTCGAGGCGAACTCGATGATTGAAGAGTGGATGTTGTACGCCAACGCGGCGGTCGCGACGAAGGTGTACGAGTCCTACCCCCAGTGGACACTGCTGCGCCGCCACGAGCGACCTGCTGAGGGCGCATTCGACACACTGAATGACGCTTTATACGGCAAGCTGCACGTACGCCTCGACGACACGACCTCTCTGACGCTGAATAAGTCCCTCGACAAGTGCGAGGACCCACAGGACCCGTACTTCAACAAGCTCATTCGCATCCTCACAACGCGATGTCTGCGACAGGCGCAGTACTTCTCCAGCGGTGGCATCCCCAAGGACGAGTTTTACCACTTTGGACTTGCCATGCCCATCTACACCCACTTTACGTCGCCGATCCGCCGCTACGCCGATGTCATTGCCCATCGCCAGCTGGCGGCCGCCATCGGCATCGAAAGCGTGAGTGAGCAGCACATGAACACGGAGAGGATGGAGGCCGTGGCAGAAAATCTCAACTACCGCCACGAACAGGCGCAGCGGGCGGGCCGGGACTCGCAGAATCTCTTCACCGGCTTCTACCTGCGCAACTTTGAGGATGGAAAGATCCCTGACGAGGAAGGCTACGTGGTACGCGTGTCGGAGACGCACGTCTTTGTACTTGTGCCCAAATACGGCCAGGAGAGCCGCATCCCGCGGGAGCAGCTGGAGACGGTGCCGCGCTTGTTGGATAGAGTAAAAGTGGCCATCCAGCTGAAGCGGCAGGGCGACGTCATGCGCACAAAACTTGTGTTCCGCCTGATTGGCATGATGCGCGACGGCGAGGAGGGCGGGGTGCTGGTGGCAGACGATGAGGCGTACGAGGTTATCGAGGATGGCGAGGAAGCTTCCGAGGATGCACCCAAGGGGGCACAGGGTACGCCGGCAACATCTGTAGCGGCGGGTGACGACGATACTAAGACAGCGGAGCCGGAGCTTAAACGCTCTAGAGCAGACGACGTCGAGACAGCCCCGTCAACCTCGTTGTAGCCGGTGACGCCGCGGTAGGTGCATCCAGTGCGAGACACAGCGGGGCGGCTGTGAGGCGGCCTGCTCAGCGGCAGGGGGGGGTTGGGGGACTGTGTAGAGTGCAAGGCAGAGGTGTCGGGTAGAGGGGAGCTTGGCTCATGTTGTGCGGTGGGGAACGGAAACGTTGAACGAAATCTGGGTTGTTATTTGGCGCTAGCTCTGTGAGAGCGCGTGCCGATCATCCTCTCCGTGTAATCGCGTAACCGTAGAGAGCGTAAAGGCAGTGAAAGGGAAGCATACGGAAAAAAAAGACGTCGGTAACGCGCCGAGGCAGACGCGTTGGGAGCATCTCCCTCCTCCTCCTCCTCTCTCGGACCCACTCCCTTCTTCTGCTCGTGGTGCACGTGTGGTCTCTCTGTGTGGGCGAGAAAGGAGAGAGCATGTGGGGCGGAGCGAAGGTGCAGGCAAGTAGGGCAGGCGTGTGGGGTGGGGTGGGGAGGTCTTCGACAGTGTGTCGCCCCCTCCTTCCCTCCCACACTCTTCCTTCTTCCCCCACTGCTGTCCCCGACATTTTCTCTACTCGGGCCATGCGCAATGCGTCGCACTCTTCACTGTTTCTACGCCTGGCCACATCTTCTTCGCCTCTTTTTCGTTGGCATGTGCCCTCCTCCCCCGCTGTTCCCCACAGTAGCGTCCTCTCTTCTCTCGTCCGGCTTCTTTGTGCTTTTCCATCCCTAGCCGTCATCTGCGCACTCACTGGGTAGCCCCGTTGACTGCACGAATTGTTGTGTGCTCGTAGTGTAGCACAGCAGAGTCCGCGCAGAGCGAACGGTCCCACGTTGTTGTCACAAACGCCTCCAATCCTCAGTGCCATCCTCTCCCGCCCCTTCCCCCCTCCTCCGCCGAGGGCGCTCTCGTCGAAGTGTCTTTTCGAGGTATCACGTGCCCCTCTCGTTGCGTGCGCCGCTAGTGGTGGCCAGCAGCAGGACTGACTCGTCATGTCTGCGGCTGTTACGCAGCTGGTGCGGCGTCTTACCGTGCCGGCGGTGGCCACGTCACTGATGAAAGAGGAGCTGTGTTTGGCCCTTGCTGCTGTCGCCCAACTGCGGCCGAGCCTCTCTACCGCGACGGATGGAGGAACTACCACCTCGCCGCTCTCCACCGAGACCCTCGCGCGTCGCAGCTTGCGAGTGCTGCCTCGCTGTGCCCCACAAGAAGTACGAATGATTGCCCATGGCGCCAGCGCCTTACAGTGGTTTTCGACCCCGTCGTTACCCGTGATAGATGCGCTTGCGCGCACGCTCTACACGCACACTGTAAAGTTGAACCGGTCGGGAACAGGAGCGAAGACCGCAGCGACGCACAAGGTGCGACTGAGTGACATACTCGCCGTTGTCCAGCTAGCGGCAGAGGCGCAGCGCTACTTCGACGCCACGATTTTTCTGTTGGCCACGCAACATGCAGTGGAAGTCGGCGCTCAGTCGACGAGCATGTCGACAGCGGTCGCCGAAGAGTTTGTCGCCGTTGTATGTGGGTACGCTGGGGAGGTGGACGGCGCGGCTGCGGTGGAGCGGTTGACCGCGCGTCTAGAGGCCTCGCCCGCTGTCGCTTCTAACTCTCCTGGCCTCGCCGTGCTGAAGGCTTGCGTGCGTGGCCGGCCACTAAAAGTCGCTGACAGGTGGGCAGTGCCGTACGCGCGGTGGGCGCAGCAGCGTCGAAACATTCTCGAGACTCTCCGCACCACCGGGGACGCTGCAGCGCCAACGCATACTGCAGACGGACCTGCTCGCACCCCGATCCAACTCCTGAGGGCACGCTACGACGCCTGGCAAGTTGCCCTCACGCTCCTCACGGATGAGGAAGAGGTCGCGGACGATCGTCTGCAGCGGACGCTCGAGTCAGTAAGGGTGTTTCACATTCAAGATCCAGTGATGCTCTCGACTCTCGACAGAGAGGTGTCACTCCGGGTGGTATCGTCGGCTTTGCCGAGCGTAGTTTTTGCCAACTACGAAAACTGCGTGTATGCACAGGCGCAACACTACCCACAGGCGCTCGCTGCCTTGAAGCAGAGGGATGCCGACGCCTCAGCCGCGGTGACAGGTGCACGAGAAGCGACATCCTCCTCCTCTCGGCCGCCTGCAGCTGAGGCGCTGCAGCGTGTGTCAGTGATCCGTCGCGTGTACAATGATGCCGTTGCCGGCGCTGTCATTTCAGAGAAGGACCTGTTCCAGATAGCCACCGTCATGGACACGTCCTCGGCGGACGAGGTCGCCATGGCCACTTATGTGTTGGCGCGTGTAAAGGAGGTGCCGACGACCATTCTGACGTTGTTGCAGAAGCACTCGATGTCGCTGACGGCGGAGGGTGTTGTGGCACTCGTCCGCGCAGGCCGCCACGACCGTCGTGGCGCACTGTCCACAGTGCTGCCGGAATGTCTGCGCCGTTCCGCACACCTTCAAGAGTGTATCGTGTCTGCCCCTACAACGGTGCTGGTGAGGTTGGCTGAGGCCCTTGGCCGGCCAGTCTCTCGGTGGACGGCGCCAAGCGAGCAGATGGGTGCGTTGGAAGAACAGGTCGTCGACATGGTGGTCGCGCACCTTTTACCTCAAGTGGAGCAGATGCCGCTGCCTGCGCTCCTGTCTGTCATGACAATCGGCGGCTGCCACCTCGCTGGGACGGATGATCTGATGCAGGCAGTGTGCAGCCGCGTCGCCGACCACTTGGTGGCGGCAGTGACTCCACCATCCATCGCCCTCTGCCTGGAAGTGCTGGCGGCGTTACACTCGGGCGACTCTCGGCAAGAGCGACTGCTGGACGCTCTCGCCGATGCCATTGCCGAGTACTTTGCTCCCCTGCTTCAGCTCACCATCAGTGCAGATGCGTCGTGCCTCGCAGCCTTACTACGCTTTGCAACGATTCAGGTGAAGTACGGCTCGCCAGAGACGGCGGCGGTGGGCACAGGCCTTGTGCAAAGAGTGCGTCAGGGAGGATGGGGGGCGTTGCCACCGGAGATGCTGGTGGCAGCCGCGCTCTTCGCTCTGGACAGTAGCACCCTTGTCTCATCCGCGACATCGCTGGACCTGCCGCACGCGGTGGTGGCACACTTGGTAGCGGCGCAGGGCCTGTCAAGCATTATGACAGTTGACTTGGCCATCGCCCTCGTCCAGCTACTTGAGGTGATCCCCACTGTCGATGCAGATAATGCCCAGGCGCTCGTAACATGCGTGCTGCCGGTTGCTTCGGCTCTGTCCCCACTAGTGATAGCTCGCCTGCTGGCTTTACGGCATCGCAGCTCCGCAGCAGCAGCAACGCCTTCGGCAGAGGTCGCAGCAGAGCACTACAACACCGTTAGCAGGCACGTGCTGGGCCTGCCTCCTGACACCTTCACCGCCCTGTGCCTCGTCGCCGCGCGCCCTGGGTTCGACACAGCACTCGCCAACCTTCTCGTTGACGTGTTGCCGCTCATGGCCGACGCCCTCTCGGCGCACCAGCTGAGTCAGTGTGTGTTTGGGCTGGGGGAGATGGCGGATGCGGGTCAACGCCTCTCGCATCAAGTCATGACGGAGGCTCTCTCGGATTACGCTGTCGATAACCTTGAGCTGTTCACCAGCGCCCCCGACATCGCCGATCTTCTGCACGGCTTTGCCAAGCTTCAGTGCACAAAGCGGAATCTTTACAGCGTCTTCTCCACGCAACTCCTGCGCCGACCCGTCATCGCGACTCTCGAGTTCCGCTCGATCAGCCTCCTCTTCTTTGCGTTCGGGAGCGTGAGGTTTGTGAACAAGGACCTCATGGACATTCTGTGTCGCACCTTCATCGTTCACATCGACAGTCTTGCCGCCCCAGACGTGCTCATGTCGCTCCGCGGACTCAGCCGCATGAGTCTACTGAACGCCGCCTTCTATCGCAAACTGGGAATGAAGGCGATCGAGCTGATAGACGCGTTCCCGCTCCAGGCGCAGTGCGACCTCCTCCACGCATACGGCGCTGTGGAGGAGGCTCACTCTGAGCTGGCGGCGACCCTCTCGCGGCGCATCGCCGCGGAGGTGGAGTCGCTGCCCTCTGTCTCCGTCGCCACGGACGTGCTGACGTCGTTGTGGCTCATGGGCGCCAACATGACGATAAACGAGGACATTGAAAGGATTGTCGACTACGTTGTGCGACACGCGAGCGAGCTGACCGGGCCGGACATGATGAAGCTGTGCTCCATCACGCTCAATCAAAACTGGAGGCAGCCCCAGCTGCTGCATGGCATGGCAACACGTGCCATCGAGTTGCAGAAGGAGGAGCAGCTAGAGCCTACCACAGCACGCGCAGTGCTGGACACGCTGAGCTCGCAACTTGTCTTCCACCAGGCGGCGCGTGTTCACCTGTCGCAGCTGGCTCGCACCGTGAGCAAAGAGACGGTGCTGCTCTCCGGTGAGGAGCAGGAGCAGCTGAACCTGATCACGAGCCACTAAGCGACGGCGGCACGGCGGGAGCATCGGCGCGTGTGGGGATGTCCCGACGTTAGCGCGCGCGGGCATGCGTGCGTGGGTAAGCGCGTTTGGCGTTTTTACTTGTTTTTTTCTGTTTCGGTCTGTAGTGAATGCAGAGTTTGTCAGCGGAAACATGAACGTCTGCGTTGGCCACCTTATCAGCACGATAACACACCGCGTTGAGCCAGCACTCAAGGGAGCCAGGGCGCTGTGTCCGTCAACGCACGGTCGCACCCACTCTTCTTGTTCCTTCCCCCTCTATCCCCTGTGTCGTTAAAGAAGGGGGAGTCCCTCGCTTCTCTATCCGATTTCTCGCCCTGCGCGCCCCACCCCATGCACACACGTGCACATGCGCTCAAAAATGCCTTGATATTTCCCCACTCTCCGCGCCTCTCCTTACCGCTCGCCTTTCCTGTGCACCATTGTACCACCGGTCGAGAGTTGGCCTAACGCTTCACCGCACCACATGATTTTACCTTCCCTCTAAGGAGATACCACATGATGTGGGTCGGTGAGGAGGCGGGGCACTCGACATATTCCCCCCGAAGCCGCTCTTTGCTTCATGCTTGTGTGCGTGGACTGCACCCCCACCCCCTCATGACCTGCGGGAGGGGGGAGGGGGGAGGGGGGACACCTCAGCGTGGCATCTCAGGGCACAGGGCCCCGCTCTCTGTGTGAGGAGGAGGCAAGCAGCCCCCCACCCCCTCCTTCCCTATCCCTGCCAATGCGAAGCCGCTTCTGGTGGTAGCACGCTCAACCGTACGTACGACGTGTAGGGGGGTGGACGTCAGAGCGATGCGTCGCTGCTGGTGTGCCACCCATGTTGATGGGCAAAGGGCCCGCGTGTGTCGAGCGAATCCCACCCCACCCTCATACTGCCCGCTGCTGGGGAGCCCGGGTGTCGCCCCGCGGGATGCACCAGGGGTGGCGGCCGGCACCGTGGGCGCGCGGCTGTGAGGCGGCCTGCTCAGCGGCGGGGGGTGGGGGGACTGTGTAGAGTGCAAGGCAGAGGTGCCGTGCTCAGATGGATGAGTCGGCTCACGCTGTATGCTATAGTGGGCACGTTGCAGAAGAGTTTGGGGGCTAAGTGTTTCGTGTGTGTGTGTGTGCACGGTGAGTCTTCCTGAGTGCCTCCCTTCGTCCTCCCCCTCCCCTCCCCTGCACTGCACCCGCTGTCGCCCTGTCGGTGTTGCCCAGGCTGCTCAAACTCTTTCGTCTTTTTGGTTTCCTCCTCACACGCGCACGTACAGGAAGAGGTCGACGGCACGACCACCGCTTCTCGGTGTGTCCGATGTGGCGACCTCGCGCTTGCTCTTTCCCATACCTTCCCTCATCGCGCCTCTTGGAGTGCGTCGCGGCGTGTGTGTCTTTCTGTCTCTCTCTCTCCCCACCCAACCCATCCGCCCCGCGTGTGTGTGTGTGTGCAGCCTCTCCACTACTACTTCACTTTCCGCACCTACCACTTGCGTTGTCCTTACACCCGAAACGCCCACCCACACCTATCACCACCACCACCACTTCGTCCTCCGCGGTGGCTGGTGCTGCTCATGTGGGATACAGGAGAAAAAAACGCTCAATTTCCATTCGGCCGACCCATGACCGCCTTCACCATCGTCTACAACCTCTTGACCTACACGGCAGGTGGGTTCTCCGTGATCATGAACGCGTCGCCTGTGATCACGATTCGTCGGCTGGAGCAATCGGGCACCGTGGGGGCCTCCACTGTCACTTTCTACGGCGCACAGATGTACAACGCCGTTACGTGGACCTCGTACGGTATCTTCTCCGTCTCTTACCCGTTGCTTATCGCGAACATCCTCGGCAACGCCGTCTCGACGTACTGTAGCCTCGTATTCCTCACAGTGGCGCGGCGAGAGGAGAAGTCGGGGTGCACGCTGCAGTCCACAACCTACTCCAAAAGTGTCCTGACGTACGCCTTCTTTTTCGTGCTCAGCGCGGCGCACCTGCTGCTGAGCATCGTCCTCACCATGTCTGGGCGGCCGGAGACGGCAAAGACGATTACGGGCTACGAGGGCAGCGTGGCGTGCATCGTGATGCTGAGCGCCCCCCTTCTGGCGTTCAAGCACATCGTCGCCACGAAGAACGCCGAGGTGCTCGCTCCGGTCATGGTCGGCTGTGCCTTTTTCAACACGCTCTTCTGGCTCGTCGCGGGCCTCATGACGCACGACATGTTCATTGCCTTCCCCAACTTCCTGTGCTTCCTTGCGTGTTGCGCGCAGGTGGTGCTCTTGGTGATGTACGGGAGGAGGCCGGCGGCGCCGACGGAAATTAATGAGGCCATTGCGCCCACCCCGTTTGGCTAGCGACCTGCGAGACAAACCCGCGCACGCGGTGTTCCTTTAGTTTTATGCTCTTCTAGGGCAGGTGTGTGGTGGTCTGGTTTGTTGTCCTGTCGAACGGTCGCTTTGCACACACTGGACTGTGTGTGGGTGTCTTCCGGGATTCACCGTCCCGCTGCAAAACGTGCAGACGGGTAACTAACAAAGCACCGAACACTGCGAAGAAAAGCAACGCACACCGTCGCTCGCTTCAACAACACGCTCGCAAGACACGCCGGCGGCTCTCCCCCACAAAGCCCCGCACAGATAGCGGGCCGGGGCCCTCTCTGCGCTTCGTCTGCCCTAATCCCGGCTCTCCTCCTCGCGCCGCTGTGGTCGCCGGTGGCTGTTCCTTTATGAGGCCGGGCTGGGGCTGGCCCTGGCGCCGGTGGGGGAGGGGGGGGGGAAGGGGGGGCTGGCTGGGTTG
>NC_018332.1:108226-177256 GCF_000234665.1 Leishmania mexicana MHOM/GT/2001/U1103
GCTGGGTGGGGCGGTCGCGGGGTGATCTGCCGCGGGGGCCGGCAAGCCCCTGCTTTGCCGTGTCGTTCCTTTGTCTTCCGAATCGGTGCCGTGCACCACACTCACGCGCTCACTCCCTCTCACACGGCCGCCGCCGTTCACCGTCACTTCCGTCGTCGCTACAACCCGACAAGGCACTCCACCTCCGCACCGCACTCGCACAGCATCCAGTGATACGACTGCGAGTCCGGCGGGTGGTTGATGGCGCCGATTTGGCGGATCAGGTGCTGGGCGATACACGCGCCGGCAATCGTGTCGCTAACGCAGTCTGCCGAGCGGGCGCCGTGCGCACAGGTCTGCAGTACTTCCTGCACATCGGCGACGGTCAGCTGCTGTAGTTGCAACTGGCTCACCACCTCGTATGCCTTCGCCGCTGCCGCCGCGAACCCAAGCGACACGGCTTCTGTCCGCACCTGCAGCGCCAAAACGGCTCTCTGGTAGCCGCGCGGCTTCTCTGCCAAAAGACTCGGTTCTGCCACGAGGTGACGCCACTGCTCCGCCAACGAGTGCGCCGGCAGCCGCCGATAGAGGAAGAGTGCCAGAACAGTGGGCCCGCACGTAACATGCAGTGCGACGATGTCAGCGCACGGCAAAGCAGCTTGGGCATGCGGCACGGCGTCCTCTTCAGTGCTGACGGCAGCCATCGTCACCCGTGTTCCCGAAGAGCCATCCAGTTTGGTGACTGCGTCGTACACCGATACGTGTGGGTTCAGCCGCTGCAGTGCGCCAAGCGCGCGAGCGCCGCGCGTGCCTCCCGCCTCGCCCTGCATCAAGTAGTTGGTGCGCGCGTCGGCATCTGTGACAAGACCTTCATCGACGACGGCCACCGCGCGCACACCTGCCAGGACCAAATTCTTTGCTGCCTCCGCAGCGGCACCGGCAACACCGTGCAGCGCGACGCTTGTGTGCATCAGCTGCTGCTGCGTCGATTTGCCCCATAGCCGAATTTGGCGGTCATACCGCACCGCCTCTGCGTCCCTCATCACAGTAGCGAGGGTCGGCGGAGGGGGAGGGTCCGAGGCTGAAGGAAGGTAGGGAGGCCCGCGCACGGTCAGCGTCGACAACAGCTGTGCAACCGATCCGTGACGCGTGACAACCGACCAACGTGAAACTGCAGCAAAAGAAGGGAGAACGTGTCGGAGGTGGACAAGATGAGAGATGCGAGGAAAAGGAGTGGCGTCCAAAGAGTGGAGAGACATGGAAGGCGTCACCGCGTGCAGGCGCGCTTCGCTCCGCGAGTGCCTCGGCCACTGTGTCCAAATGGCTACACAATGTGAGGCGACGTGGACAGACCGCACCACCTACCATCGCACATGCTTGCTATCTACATAATCCATTTGTGTTGTGCCTCCTCCTGACGTCCACATACTTCGGGCTAATGAGCAGCCGACGAAGTTTTTCGTCCTGTACGCGTCCATTATAGCATACAGCGTGAGCCGGGCTCCTCTCTGCCCGGCACCTCTGCCTTGCACTCTACACAGTCCCCCCACCCCCCGCCGCTGAGCAGGCCGCCTCACAGCCGCGCGCCCACGGTGCCGGCCGCCACCCCTGGTGCATCCCGCGGGGCGACACCCGGGCTCCCCAGCAGCGGGCAGTGTGAGGGTGGGGTGGGATTCGCTCGACACACGCGGGCCCTTTGCCCATCAACATGGGTGGCACATCAGCAGCGACGCATCGCTCTGACGTCCACCCCCCTACACGTCATGAAGGCGGATAATGAACAAGAAAAAATAGATGCGTTGCGAGGCGCTTTTCCTTCACAAGTCGTAAGCGTCGCCTGCCAGCATGTCCTTCACCCACGTGCACGAACGCGGGCAGAGGCCGTGCTGGGCATCCGCGAGATCGTGTCTGCCGCCTAGCAGTTCCTCCCACTGCTCCGCTTGCATCGTCCACTTCTGTTGCAAGCGCTGACACGCCACGGCAACATCCGACGTCAGCGCATCCTCGTCGTGCGGGGCATCCTCCATGAGTGGGCTGTAGGCGCTGTGGACGAGGTCGGTGTGTGTTATCGGCAGAGACCCGCAGAACGCATGCTCAAAGAACGCCTGCACGGCCTCACGGCTCAGGTGCTTACCGCGGCAAACGTGCGTGAAGGTAAGCGCCGGCGCAGAGGAACGCGAATGCGCGGCCAGCATCGTGGCAAACCGCTTTACCTTGGCGTCACCGCGTGCTCTTTCATTGGCACAGGTGCGGCTCCAAGACCGCAGGATGGGCCATGCAGTTTCGACGCGCTCACAGCAGGTGACGGCCGCAACGCGCCCGGCATACTCGGTGCCGCGGACGGGGTCGGCAAAGGTCACCTCGGTTACAAGGCCGCAGAGCAGCAGGGCAGAGAGCACTGCGCGCAGCGTGGCGCCACGACAGGTGGTCATGAAAAGTGTTTGTTCGCCTTCCCTTGATAGCGCCACAGGAAGTAACGTGTCGCATGTCATACAGAAGCGAGACGAGAGGCACAAGTGCAGACAGTGAGGGAGCGCGAAGTTCACGAGAAAGGGAGCAGAGAACGAGATTCGGGGTGGGGTGGAGGCGCAGTCAACGCACACCGCTGCGTCTCCCTCCCTCCTCCCCCTGGTACGTGTTGCAGGCTTGGGCATCCGTTCCTGCGGAGGCGGTCGTAGCTCAGACTCGACGTGTCGCTGTCACAGGACAGGTACTCGTGCAAGGTGCGCGCGGACTGCCTGCACGTGTCGAAGAGCACACATCAGCTTCTATCGTTGAGTTGCCCATATTGCCTTGGATCTGCGCTGGAAACCCTCTCCGCCCCCTCCCACGGCACCCCGTATGGACGGACTCCCATAGCACACGCGAGAACGGCCACACTCCGGATAAAAGCACTGTTAAGAAAAAAAAGGAAGCGTGGGTGGGAAGGGGCAGAGTGCATCGTGGATGGAAAGGAGGTCACCACGAGCTTGACGCATTACGAGCAGCCGCGCAAAGGACAGCGCTCGGGTTGGGGGAGGGGGAAAGAGGTACTGAATAGGATGACCGCACACAATCATCAACCAACAAGGGTTTCCGTCGACCGTGGCGGACGAAGCTACTGCGCTTCCTTCGGATCTGCGGCGCAATCGATGATCACTGTGTTGATGCTGATCCCTGCATCCCGGCAGCGATGCACTAGTGCATCGCCAAAGGCGTAGGCTGGCGTCAGGACACCGCCCTTGAGCGACTGCTTGCCCGCCAACTTCAGCACACTCATGGCACACTCGCCAAGGAACAGCGCCGTGGCGGTGTAGGCGTCTTCCTTGGCCAACAGCGTCGTCTCAACGCGCTTGCCAGACGCCGTCCTGCCCACAAAGTCACAGCGAAAGCTGGATTTGGCCATGGTCTCGTCGGACGGACCAATGCTGGTGCCGGTGAAGTACTTGCGGAGCATCCAGCGGCGCAGGGGCGCAATCATTCCCCCCATAGCCGCTACGTAGGTCGAAACCGTGAGGCGCATCACACGAGCAAAAGAGCCTTGCATGGCCTCCACGTACGCGGCCGAGGAGCCCATGAGGCTGTTGGTGCGGCGCACCAGTTTCTCATCACACGAGGCAGTGACGAATAAGCCGGTGAAGCGGCCGTTTTCGTACCAGACGCCGTAGCGCGTGGGCGTACATGCTGGCTGCATGTCGGACTTCGACACCAACGCCAGGGGGCTCATATCCTCCTTTGTCATGCTGTCTAGCACGCACCCGACCGAGTTCATCGTGCCGTTCGATACACCAGCAGGAGTGCCTTCAAAGTAACCACGCACCACTGTCACCGGCTCCCCAGCCTCGCGGTGAACAAGGTAGTTTCCGAGGTCCGCCGGTACGCAGTCGAAGCCGCAACATGGCACGATCGCAACGCCCTTTTTCGCCGCCGTCTCGTGGTATTCGGCGATCGCGCGGCGCACAAACGGGGTTTCGCCAGTGCAGTCGATGTAGTGGGTACCGTTGCGCACGCACGCATCAACCACGGGCATGCCAACCAGCGTGAAGGGACCCATGCACGCAATCACGCACGTCGTCTGCGCGCACGCTGCATCCACAGTTGCCGGCTGGTCGGCGTCCACTATAAACGTGGGCACATTGATATCCAGTTCTGCCTTGAGAGCCGCCAACTTGGCCTCGCTGCGACCAGCGATACCCCAGCGCCCTTTCAGCTCCGCCTTTCGCGCGAGGTAGCGACATGTGAGCCGCCCGGTAAAGCCTGTGGCACCCAACACGATAATGTCTAGCTTCGGCGCCATCCTGCTTGCACAGCCTCTTGTCACTGTTCGTTTTGAGAATACAAAAGAAAAGGACGGAGGCACGTCGCGGAGCTGAAAGCAGCGACGACACCGATATATAAGAAGCGCAGCGATGTGCGCTGCCCGAATCACAGCGGGAGGAAACCAAAGCAAAGGAGAAGAGAGACACGGGGCTCCTGGACCTGTGCGTGTGTGCGTGTGGGTGTGGGTGAACGAAATGAAAGCACTGACTGTGAGCACAAAAGAAGAAGAGAGACTGCGTGTGTGCCGCAACGCGCCTGTTTTCGTGTGCTTTAGTGCAGGCAAGAAATGATAGACAGGTGAAGAGACCAAAGAGGGATCAGTGCACACACACAGAGATTTCGTTCAACGTGACCGTTCTCCGCCGTACAACATGAGCCAAGCCCCCCTCTGCCCGGCACTCTACACAGTCCCCCCACCCCCCGCCGCTGAGCAGGCCGCCTCACAGCCGCGCGCCCACGGTGCCGGCCGCCACCCCTGGTGCATCCCGCGGGGCGACACCCGGGCTCCCCAGCAGTGGGCAGTGTGAGGGTGGGGTGGGATTCGCTCGACACACGCGGGCCCTTTGCCCATCAATATGGGTGGCACATCAGCAGCGACGCATCGCTCTGACGTCCACCCCCCTACACGTCGTACGTACGATTGAGCGTGCCACCACCAGAAGCGGCTTCGCATTGGCAGGGATAGGGAAGGAGGGGGTGGGGGGCTGCTTGCCTCCTCCCCACACAGAGAGCGGGGCCCTGTGCCCTGAGATGCCACACTGAGGTGTCTCCCCTCCCCCCTCTCCCGCAGGTCATGAGGGGGTGGGGGTGCAGAGACATGCGAGAAGAGAATAGGGAGAGAGAAATTTCCCAACGAAAAGATGGAATAGACTAACAGGACAGAGAGGGTGGAAGACCCAGCCATACGCACCGGTGTCGTTCGCGCGTGGGGGAAGGGTGTGGGGTGGCGGTGGTGACCGGTATCTTGTTGCGCCGTCAGACGTATATACATAGGGGACAACATGAAGACGAGGAAGGCAGCAGGCCACAGACAAGGAGCGACGGCGTCGGTGGTGGTGGTGGGGGGGGGGGGCGGAAAAGTGCCGAGTAAGAGAAAGGAAGGGGCGTAAAGGACTCGATGCTTTCGCTCAGAGCCCGTGATTACGGAGAGGATGAGTGACCTGGCCTGAAGAGCACGAGGGCGGCAGAGGCGAAAGGACATGCAGCAGAGGGGAAATGTGGAGCGGGGAGCGCTGCTGCGGTGTTTGCGGGGCTGTGTGCGGGGATGAGCGATGCGTGCCTACAGCCCGCAGCGATGGACGCGGAAAGGGGGAGAGGGGGAGAGGGAGAGGATGTGGTGAAGACTGTGAAAAGTCGTCAGAAGAAGACGAAGGGGTGAGCAGGCAGGGAGCGGCGAAAAGCACCGCGAGAGATGTGCGCATGCCTGCGGTTGTGTGCGCGCAGGTGTGTGTGAGGGGGGGGGACAGCGCAAGAGGAGTTGATGTGATGTGTTTGTGGGAGTTTTGGACTCTGTGGTAGCAGAGAGCGAGAAAGGGAGAGGGAAGGAGCGCAAGTGCCAGAAGGTACGAGAACGTCGGAAGGTGAGGGAGAGCGAAATTAAGTACAAGAGCCCCTGCGGCAGCCACCATCCTTTGGTCCCCAAGTGCTGAGTGGAAGGGAGGGAAGGATCCCCTCTTGACGGACGCCAAAGAGACGACGTCGCGCTAGACTACATCGGACACAGAGGGAGATGGCACGCCGAAGACCCCGAGGAACCGTGCGCCCACTCCCTTCTGGGTGCGCCGATGCACGGTACCTCTTTCCTGGGTCCCCTACTCGCTTCCGATCGTCGCTGAGGGAAGGTGAAGGGCAAACACGAGAGAGCGCGCAACACACCGTGATGCACGCGTGTACGTGTGGCTGGAGGGAGAGAGGGGGGTGGGGTGCGGGGGAACGAAACAGACACGCGCACACGCATGCGCATCAAGGCCATGATAGATGGCCGTTGCAGTCGGCACAGTAGTCAGCCAGGCCTCTTGAGCAACTGCTGAAATCGTGCTGAGTCCGCGCGCGAGAGACAATGAAACGGAGTGCAACTTCGGGTGGAGGGGGGCGACCAGAGGAGGAAGAGTAGCACGAAGAGGACATCTAAGGTATCTACGACAAACAAAAAATTGCGCTGCAAAAGACAGCGCACTCGCCCGTGTGTCGGGTCTCGGGCAGCGCTCTGTGGCCCTTCCGTCCCCACACCCCCTCTTGCACACCCACCCGCGTTCTGCAGTGCCAACGTACTACTCATCATGGAGGGGGGGCGTCAAGGAGGGGAGGAGGCCATGAAGAGATGGGGGATAGAGGAAGGCAGCAGCGGGAGGGGGAAGGAGGTGAGGGAAGAGACGGGCTCACGCGCGCGATCTGAAAAGAAAGGAAACCATGAAGGGCAGAACCACAACAAGCGAAAAGCACAACGTCTATGACGACGACGCTATTCTGAGCAACATCACACCCATCGCGGCACTATCACCGTACACATGGCGGCAGAAGCAAACCGAGGAAAACCGCACAAAGCGCACGCATACACGTGGCACGACACCAAGAGAGCAAAAGCGCTGCTGAGAGGCATGCTGTCATCTGTTGTACTGCTTGTTGATGCCCCCCTTGAGCGCGTCCAGCTTCTTCTGCTCCTGCAGCAGCTCCGCCTGTACCTCAGCAAGACGGCGCTTCTCCGCGGCAATCGTCTGTTGGCTGCGCGATTTGTCCAGTGTCTCCTGGTGCATGCGCCGCTCACGCTCCTCTGTCTCGCGGCGGGAGGACAGCTCGTACATCCCCTCCTTCTCCTTCTCTGCCGAATACAGGCGCTCATGCTGCAGCACCTTCCTGGAGGCCTCCCTAGCATTGCGCTCCGCTGCGGCAAAGCGCTCTTGAGCGGCGTCGCGGCGCTGCCCGGCGCGGTCGATGACGGCGACAAGGAAGTCCACGGCAGCGGCCGAGAGAGGGGTAGCGCAGACCGGGTTCCCCAAGGTTTGCAGCACGAGCTCGCCGCGCAGGTCGTGAGTGTGCCCCGCCTTCAGGCCTGCCGCCGCCGCACCCCCTGTTCTCTGGCTGCCATCCTCGGCGTTGCCACGCACAAACACGAGAGACTCAGCGGGGTCGTACAAGCGCTCGTCCTCTCGCATGTACTCCTGACGAGACCGCAACTCCTCCTGAATGCGCCGCTCCAATGCGTCGATGAGCCGCAGCTCCTCTTCACGCTGCTCGCGCGCTACCCAGTCGTACCACTCAGCGACGTGCTCGTAGAGGGAGGCACGCGCGCTGTCCTCCAATGCCATCACCTCGCACCGCTGCGTTTGGAGGGCGGCGATGGCTGCTTCTGCTGCGTAGCGCGCAAAGAGTGCCGTCTTTGCCCGCACCGCTGCCCTGTCTGAGAGTTCATCGCGAGCGAGGAAGGCACGTTGTTGCGTCTCCTCGTACAGGAGTTCCACTTGGCAGCGGTAGTGGAAGGCGTCGATTGCGCGGCAGCGCTGCTCCGTCTCCTCAGTGCATAAGTATTTCCACTCCTGCGCCTCCTCCCAGGCAACCTGCTCCATGGCGTCAAGAGCGCTGCGCGTTGCCTTGGCGCGAGCCTGGTGTTCCTGCGCAGCCCGCTCCTCAACAGCCTTGCATGTGCGAGCAAATGAGATGCAGAACCCCTGCCAGTCATCCTGCTCCTCCCGGCAGATGGCGCTGCGAAGAGGTGCCTCGCTATTGGCAAAGGCCAGTCTTTCGAGACGCTTCGTTTCACACCAGCGCATCACTAACTCCGCATGCGCGGCCATTTGTGACAGCAAGCGAGCGCGGGCACAATGCTCCTCCCTCGCGAGCGCCCCAACAGCACTCTCGGAGCAGGCGCACAACTCGGCCCGCGCACGCGCCTTCGCGACAATCTCCTCCGCCACGGCAACCTCAGCACTCGCAGCAGCCTTGCGCAGCGCCTCGCGGGCGAGAAATTCCTCAGCGCCGACAACAGACTCCTTCTCGTGCACGCAGCGGTGCCATAGTGCCGCCCTCGCCTCAGCCTTCTGCGCCATCCACACTCGGCGGCCGGCGGCCTCGTCACGTTCCCTGATCATCAGGGCAGTGAAGGCGGCGTCCTCTTCGCGCTGGATGTTGCAAAAAGTCTCAACTGCGAGGAGGAGGTGAGAGCGACGACGATCGGCCCGCTCCACCTCGGCGGCATGGATGATGTCTTCGTCCGCCCTCATGTCGAGAAATAGGGTGTGGTAGCCGTGTTCCGCCGCTTCGCGGATCCCCTGCCGCTGCAACGCCTCGGCTTTGCAGAGGGTGGCTCGTTGGCGCGCGAAGATGCGTTGGCGCTCTTCAATGTAGTCCGCCTCCTCCACCATCTCTTCGCGCAGTCGCATGCGAGTAGCGGCCTCCTCGGCTAGAACATCACGCTTGCCCTGCTCGGCTGACGCGAGCAGCACGCACCGCTGCTGAGCGTGTTGGTGGAGCATCTCACGGTGGGCAACGGCTAGCGCCGCCAAGCTCTCCAGCCCAGCGACGCGCTGGCGGCAGAGCTCCTCTCGGCTCTCCCAGCAGCTCTCGCAGAACCGGTGCTGCTCGGCTGCGTGCTCACCCATGAGGTTTCGGCACTCGACCTCCTGCGCCTGGAGCCGATGCCATTGCGAGGACTCGTTGTACCGTAACGCCTCACGTGTCGTGGCTTCGCGTTGGTGCAACCGCACCACCTGCACTGCGTAGGCGTAGTGATGGGATAACCTGGCAAACCCCTCGCGCTCTCGCGCCAGCGTCGCATGACGAGCAGCCACCTCGCTCGATTGCAGAGCAAGTAGGAGTACATGTTGATCGGCGGCAACCACATACACCGCACGCTGCGCCTGCTCCTCCGTGCAAAGCTGCTGTCGGTACGCGGCCTCGTGCATTACAACACGCACAGCGTGCCGTCGAATCAACTCGACCGTACGGAGGTCCTCCAGCCACGACTCGTACCGCCCCGCCAGCCGCGCTCGCTGACGGCTCTCTTCGCTGCGCAGCTCCTCAGTGCTGCGGGCGAGCTTTGCGCGCTCGTACGGCGTGTTGAGACGCAGGCTTTCCAGCTTCTGCTTCGTGGCGGCGGGGTCGACTTTGACGCTGCACAAGTCACACCCGAGCTGTCCGCAGACGAGGCAGCGACTGCAAGATGGGTACTGCCACCCTACCGGCGGCGGCGTGTTGGAGCAGCGCTCCCGCACCGCGGCTACCACCGGTGTGGCAGGCGGCGACACGATTGGCGACACCAGTGGCGGCGCATTTTCGAATGCCTCCGTGCGCGGCCGTGATGACAGTCTCGCACTGCTGCTGATGCTCTGTGGCCCCGTCGATGGGAGGCGGGGGCGTCGCCGAACGCGACAGCTGTCATGCGGAGGCAGTTGAGACATGGTGGTCAGGGCCTCTTTTGAGCGACTTTCCTGCTCTCTATCTGTGGGCGAGCGAACGAAGCAAAAACGCGAGGAGGAGGAAGGGAGGAGAAAGTGTGCAGCCTACATGCCACACACACCCTTTCTCCTCGGGGCTGCGCGCAGTTCTGTGCGTGAGTGTGCCGGATGGCGACGCAGTCAATTCAGCAAGGCACTCGCACACACGCGCCCGAGACACAGGAACACAGGCAGGGGTAAGCTCTTCCACGTACCGCAGCACACTTAGGGTCGCTGCAGCAGCGGCGTTGAAAGACGCAAAAGGACAACGACAATCAGTGAACGATGGGAAGAGAGGGAGAGGGAAAGGGAGAGGGAGGCGTCAGAGGATAATCCCAGATCACCGACCATAATATGGTGTAGTGGGTGGGCACCGGTAAGGAGGGGGGACGAGCTCACAGCCAACACGTCCCCTTCCTAATAAAGCTCGTACACCGCACGTGCACAGAACGCATGCCACCACAGATCCTTGTTGTGCGACATTGCAACAGGTGCAGGCACCACACGCACACGCACGTAGTGGCTGAGGGAAGCAGCAAGTTACAGCACCAGACAGCACACTCTAAGGCCATACCTTTCGCCCCAGTGCGCGCTCCTTGCCTCTGTGTGTGTGTGTCTCAAACGCCAGAGTGCACACGTGTACAAAACACAGACGTAGATTCTAGCCCGGTACACACGCATGCGCCATAGAAAAATAGAGATGAAAGGGAACCATACATAGGACGAGGAATCATGAAAGGTGACAGACGGCAAGAGGGAGAAGGGGAGCGTGTGAAGGGTGGAGAAATGCCAACAAAGACACACACACACACACACGCCCCCTCATCAGCACCTCTACCAGTCCGCCATGACACCTGCGGTTCCCATCAGCCCTTCCACCACTCCCCCCCTCCTCCCCGCCCATTTCACCTCCGCCCCAGTTCCAGCAGGATGCTTTTCAACAAATTCGATTTTGTCTCTCATCGGTGTCTGAGTGGTGAGAAAAGGGGGTGGGGCATGGGCCCATGAGTGAGGCAACGTCGAGGCACGACCAGAACAACCGCAGAAGAACGGGCTCACCTACGGTTACCGCCCTGGCTTCTAAATGTTCAGTTCAAACTCCTTTTTCCATGCTTCGAACTTCTTGATGTTGTCGGCGTTGATGCTGCTCGGGACCTTCTTCATAGCGGCCAGAAAGTCACTCATGTTGATGGGCTGCTCCGCCACCTGCCGGCCAATCTCCGCCGCGTTCTCCTTCAACGTTGTCTTGTCCGCCTCCTTCATGAAGCGCCGCATAGTCATCATAGCCGCATCTCGCACCAGGTTCGTGATGTCGGCGCCGCTGTAGTGGCGACCCTCCAGCAATTGGGACAGCTTCACAAAGTCCACATCGCTTCCCAGCTTGATTGACTTTGTGTTGATTTTAAACAGCTCCACGCGATCCGCCGCATCGGGCAGGGCTATGTAGATGCGCTTTTCCAGGCGGCGACGCATCGCTTCATCGATGTCCCATGGGTGATTCGTCGCGCCGAGCACCATGACGATCTTGTCGGTGTCCGCCCCGACACCGTCCATCTGCGCCAGCAGCGTGCCCTTTGCTCGTCGCGAGGCCTCGTGCTCGTTGCCGCCGCCTCGCTGCCCGCACAGGGAGTCGATCTCGTCGATGAAGATCGTGCTCGGGGCGTAGTGGCGCGCCATCTCGAAAAGCACGCGGATAAGCTTCTCGCTGTCGCCACGCCACTTGCTCGTGAGCGTCGCGGGGGATATATTGAAGAATGTGGTGTTGCACTCTGAAGCGACCGCCTTGGCAAGCATCGTCTTGCCGGTGCCCGGCGGACCGTACATGAGCACGCCTTTCCACGGTCGGCGGATGCCTTGGTAGTAATCGGGCATGAGCACCGGGTATACCACCGCTTCCTCCAGCAGCCGCTTCGCCTCCTCAAGGCCCGCGATATCGTCCCACGTGACCGGCAGCTTGCCGACGTGCATGTCGGCCTCGATGAGCTGAATAAGCTCCTCCTCCCCAGGCCGGCCGACAAAGCGGGTCGTTGCACTCTTGCCCTTCACTTTTCCCCTTGTAGCGGCCCCAGTACCTTGACGGAAACCAACACTGGCTGCCGCAGCCACGGGTCGACCAACGCCGACCCCGCTGCTCGAGGAGGTACGGCTGAAGCGAGGCGGCACAGTTGACGGAGAGCTGCCGCTCAAGAAGGGTGGCGACACCGCTGCGTAGGAAGAGGCCGCGCTGCGCGCTGGCTGACGCGTAGCTGGTGGGATCTGCGGGCCCTCTATCGGGCCGAAGCGGTCTTTGTCACCGTAGAGTTTCGCATTCTGTACGCTGATGTTGGACCCGCCACTGCTCGCGAGCGAGACCCCTATTCGTGGCTTTTTTTTGGTCCCCGTCCTCGGCACGACAACTTTCTCGGCGCTGCTACTGCTGCGATTCTCGTCGCAGTCAGGCGGTTCGCGCCGCTTTGCAGCATTAGGGTCAACGAACAAGTGCAGTTCCGCCTGCGTATCGCGGATGATCTGCGCCTCGCTCTCCAGTTCCCCTAGCAGACTCATCCACCGGCTGCAGAGAACGTCGTCGATGCTGCGGGTGTGCAAGGTAATCTCATTTCGAATGCTGCTGTAGTACTGAAGGGCGGTTTTGTAGTCGCAGTAGAGGGCGCAGTTGCGGGCCTTATGGACGGCCTTCACAATCTCGCTCGCGACAGATGCTTGCATGGTAGTGCGCACACGCAAAGGTGCGCAGAAAAGAGAGGGAGATAGACGGAATAAGCGGCACCAAACCGACTGAAGAAAAAGCACGATGGAGGACGTGATCTTGTGCTGTATGAAGAGCAACTGTATTTGTGCCGTGTCTGCCGCGTCTGTGTCTCAGGAGGGGGAGGGGAAATGAGGGAGGGAGCAGGGAGGACGAAGCAGTGGCAGCCGGAAGCATGCACACAGAGACATGTGTGCGACTGGCCAAAGAAGAGAGGTGCACGCGGTACACTCAAGTGAAGAAGGCGAGGGGATCAAAGGGGACGCGCATACCGTCCCTGCGTATTTGCGCAGACCATGACGCCCACCTTCAGGTTCTTGCTCCCCGCCATGCCCATCCGCGCTGAGGTACTCTCTGAAGAGTTTCTGATCTCTTCAGAACTCGAGTAAACAACGCAGCACAGACTCCGAATCTGCTCGACGCCCGCATCTATCTTTCCATCAACTCGTTCGGCTTGCCCTTGATTCTTTCTTCTGACTTCAACTGCTGCTCTTACCGCGCCACATCATTACCAAGCACACGTCACCTGTGAAGTAATTACGACTTCAACCGAAATAAACAAAAAATACGCAGACGAAGAAACACAGCCACACACGCACACACACACACACACGCGCACAGTACCCGCGCGTGGACGTCGAATGCGCACCCACCCAAATCCGAGATTTGGGCACGAACGGTCCCCGCACGCGCGCACGCGCGGAAGGGACACACACACACACAAACACACACACATACACGAGAAAAAAAGGGAGAAGACGACGGGAAACGAAGAAAACAACCCAATGAATGACTGTGAAGGCGGAGGAAAAGGAGGCGAAGGAAAAGAGCGCAGCGGAGCACACGAGACGCCAAGATGCACGCGAGGAAGAAGACCAAAGCCGATGGAAGATGACCCAGAAGTGAGGGGAGGGGGAGGGGGAGGGGGAGGGGGGGGGTAAAGGACACAGGAGTGCACACGCACATACACTTACCGGAGAGAAGAGGGAAGAAGGGAGTGGCAGAGATGTAGTGCTTGCAGGGGTAAACACATGAAAGCAAGAACAAGGGAAGAGGTAGGGGGACAGAGAGGTTAGGCGAGTAGGGAGTGGGGAGGAAGGGGGAGGTGGAGAAAGGATGGAGAGCAAAAGATAAATAACGAAAACGTGTAAAACAGTGAAGACGAGAGGGAGAGACACCGGAGGGGGGGGGAAGTGAGAATAAAAAGCCCCAGAAACAGAGAGGAGGAACGGAGCGGAAAGGAGAAATCGCACAGGCAGAGAAGGAAGAACGGTGAAGAGGGGAGGGGGAAAACGAGAGCACGAGCACAATCACCGTGGGACACAAGAAAATAAAAATAGAGAAACGCAGAGAGCGAGTGAGTGTCGGAGAGAGAGAGAGGCAAAATATATGGGATGAGGTGATGAGGGAGGGGAGGGGAGGAAGGGGGCCCTTCTCACATAAACACGATACATCCATAAACATATGCATACACACGAAGAACACAAATAACAAGCGTGGAGTGCAGAGCGGAAGAAACTCGTAGAAAGAGGTGTACGAGAGAGGCGCACAGTGGGAGAGTGGTAATGGAGAGGAGGGCGGAGGAGGATCGGCGTACAAGACATTAAAAAAGAGGAGGGGCACTATAACGCGGGAGACACAAGAGAACGTAAAGAAAAAGCACCAACAGAATAGAAAGATGGAGACGGGAAAGGGGGAGGGAGAACACATTGAGCATAAAATATGAACGATGAGGAGAGGAAAATGGGGGAGGGTGACGTGAGGAAATAGTAATAATAGTAAGCTTCCTCTCTGGTTGTGTTACGGTCGCACGGCTCCTCCGGGCAACTCTTTCTTGTCTGTCTGTTCCAGCTGCTCACGTACGTGTGCATGTGGGCCTGTGGTGCAAAGATGGAAGCACGTGAGCTTAAAGTTTCCAGGAGTCGCCCTCGCTAAAACATGCAAACACACACACACACACGGAAGAACGCGATTGCAGAGAGCGAGCATCGCCGGAAAAGAGAAAAAGAAGAAACGAGTCGCCATGCTCGGACATCGGTCCAACAAAGACCCGCAGATTTCCTTCTTTTCCTCGCACGTCTGGGGTCTGTCTGTCTGCCCGTGTGTGTGTGTGTGTGTTCATCTGTGCATGCAGGGAAGGAGGAGCGTGGGGTGGGTGGAGAGGTGCCGTGCTGGAGGGAAAACATAAAACATAAAACGAGAGAGCAATGCCACGCACCACAGAGCTGACAGAGAGTACGCGCTGCTGCTTGCCTCTTTCGGCTCTGCACCTCTCCGGTGTATGACAGGAGGAGAAAGATGGGGAAAGAAAATAAAGAGAAGCCTGGCGGGGAAACACACCTGCACAGAGTGAGATGTAAGAGAGGTAAGCAAGCCGTGTTATTGCAGAGTATAGAGAGAAGTGGGAGGGAGGGAGGAAGAGGAGGTGAGCGAAGCGACCCCGTTTGAATGTTAAAGGCAAAAGAAAAATAACACCGAAATAAAGCAAACAGAGAAATGACGATGGTGACGAGAGACACACTAGTCCTGTGTGTAAGGGAAAGAAAGAGAGAAACGGACCCAGCGCGACCGAAAGACAGCAAACCTGCGATATGCACGGGCACAGCGCATTTTGTTTGCCTGTTTAACGGCATGTAAGTAGCTCTGTGGGTGGTGGGGGTGGAGGAACGCAGAAAGCTGTTTGGAGGGAGGGAGGGAGGGAGGGAGGGAGGGAGGTAGCTCACCTCACCTGTCTTCTTCTCGTTTCCTCGCCTCCCCGACTTCTCCCCAGCCCTTTCGTAAATTAGTAAAAGGAGAAGAGATGAACACAGAGAGAGAGAGAGAGCGAAGGCCGAATTAGCCGCACTATACAGTAGGGGCGAGCAGACGAATACAGGGTGGATTCACTCAGGTCTGGTGGATCCTGATTGCTGGTGGAGCAGCCTCACAACACCCGCTAGAAGACAAAAAATTAAAGAGAAGAAGGGGGGGTCGAGGTCGGAAAGAAGACACATTCTGTTTGTCCAACGTTTCCGTTCTCCGCCGTACAATATGAGCCGGGCTCCTCTCTGCCCGGCACCTCTGCCTTGCACTCTACACAGTCCCCCACCCCCCGCCGCTGAGCAGGCCGCCTCACAGCCGCGCGCCCACGGTGCCGGCCGCCACCCCTGGTGCATCCCGCGGGGCGACACCCGGGCTCCCCAGCAGCGGGCAGTGTGAGGGTGGGGTGGGATTCGCTCGACACACGCGGGCCCTTTGCCCATCAACATGGGTGGCACATCAGCAGCGACGCATCGCTCTGACGTCCACCCCCCTACACGTCGTACGTACGATTGAGCGTGCCACCACCAGAAGCGGCTTCGCATTGGCAGGGATAGGGAAGGAGGGGGTGGGGGGCTGCTTGCCTCCTCCCCACACAGAGAGCGGGGCCCTGTGCCCTGAGATGCCACGCTGAGGTGTCCCCCCTCCCCCCTCCCGCAGGTCATGAGGGGGTGGGGGTGCAGTCACGTGTGAAAAAGAAAAACGAAGGAAAAGCGCGGCGTTCACGTGTGGTGATGAGAGCACCGAAATGAGAAAGGTAAGCGAAAAGGGAAAGCCGCTGTGGGGAGAGGGAGGGAGGGAGGGGTGGAACGGGAAGGGGGAGAGAGAACGGAAGCGGCACGGCAAGAGGAAGAAAGCCAAAAAAAGACGGCCAAAACAAACATAAAAAAATGTTCATCCCACCGGTGCAGGTATGCGCACTAGACGGCACCTCATGCACGCATATGCGAAGATACACTGCGCCGGAAGACGCTCACCTGTGATCTCGCGCACATACAGGAGACAAGGAAGAGGAGCAGAGATGAGGGTCAGCCAAACTGGGCACACACGCGCACGCAGTCACAGAAAACGCCTGGGCGGACGTACTCACGGGTGATTGCAAAGGCTCACAGAGAATATTTTTTTTCTTTTCATGAGCAGACGAAGTCTGGATGGGCGCGCGGCAGCCCCCTGCTTCGTATTTTTCCCCCTCTATTCACTGCGCTGAAAGTGAGCCGTTGGGTCACCGCCCGCCCTTTGTGCGCATGCGTGGATATCCACAGACACGTGCGTATATGAGAATAACAACGACAGAAACACGACGAAAGAAAATTTGTTAATCCCCCCTGTGAGCACACAGACACACGCGCGAAAAAAAAGACCAAACGCAAAAGAGAAAAGGGAGAAAAGATGGAGGAAGTCGACAGCAATCAATGAAGCTCGAGGCACGCGCGCGCAGACACACACACACACACGAGAAAAGGAAGATGGTATATCAGTCCAAGAAGAAACGGAGAAGGAAGGAAAGTGGTGAGGGAAAGTGGGAGCGTGTAGGCGCTAATGACAAGGAGAGAGGGCGTCATCACGAGAGGCCACACAGCTCGTAAAGCCGAAGCAGACCAGGCGGAGAAGACGGACAGTGTGTGTGTGAGAGAGAAACAACGCAGCTTTGGGAGGAACACATGAGGTGAAGAGACAGACGCAGCATGATGTGAAAATCAAAGTAAAACGTAACGAAGGGGGAAAACATAGTGAGTTAAGACGTGTGCGTGTGCGCTGACATCTCGTGGCACAAGGACAGACACAGACAAGGAGGAGGGTGCACACAGACACAGGCAGGCACGCGCGCACAATGGTGGTGAAGAAGGCAGTGAGAAACGGACGTTCAGGCAAGACCGTAACATTAACACAGCGAAACAAAGCGAAAGAGAGAGCTAGCGCCACCTAGCGCGCGTACACTCACACAAGCGTCAATGAACACTATCACCCCCACCCACCTGCGTAGGAGCAGATCGCAATACGGCGAGAGAGAGAGCAGGAAAAATGGGCAACTTGGCCAATAATGGCATAGAGCGAAATCGCAGTGAATGCAGGGAGGGCTGGAGAACAAGTCTGTGAAGGCGAGAGATAGACAAAACAAGTTGATAGACGATATGTCTATCCCGAAAAGCAATCCCGGCGCAAGCAGGCGTCGAGTAACAAACAACAAAAAAAGAGAAATCTGTGTTAGTATCTTCGTGCTCTGGGACGTGCTGAAGCCCACACAGAGGTTCATGACTAGCGTGTTCACCATGGCGAAAAAAAGCAAAGGTGGACGTCGTACGTCGTGGGAGGCTGGCTGCAGCGTATCCGTCTTTCACCTGCATCTACCTCAGCCGTATGGACGTCATGGCTCGAAATAAAGATGAAAAAGCGGTGATGACGCGCTTGGAGATGGGGGATAGAAAGAGGAATAGGGGAGGCGAAACACGGGCTTTCTTGCTCTGAAACCGGCAAGCGCACAGGAACAACCTTTGTGATACATGCACCAAATAATAATAATAAAACGCGCGCACTGAGTAAGACAGACAGAATCGGGGCAACCATCGCGTCCACAGCGGAGGTTAAGAGAGAGAGGGGGGAGGAGGGAGGGGTGAATGAGAACATCAGCAACAACAAAAGGGGTAGACGAGACGACGAGAGAGAGGGGGTACACAAACATACGCGAATAAGGGTGCCCCCGTGTAGGCGCACTCGTGACCATTTTCCTCCGACTTTACTCTACCCCCTCCCCTGCCGCCTTTGGAGAACGTCTGCAGAAGAAAAACCCCAAACACGCAACCACGCAGAGGTGAACAGAAAACGCGTTCCTTCACTCTTACCCGACACAGCACGACAGAGAAACGACGACTAGCTTCCGGAAGCAATGTAGTGCGCAGGGCAAAGAGCGCGTAGGGAGAAAGACACACAACGAACATAAGACGCACGGACAAACAGGTGGAGGAAAGGGAGGCTGGGAAAGAAGGGGGGAGAGGGCAAGGCACGGAGAGAGAGGGAGGGAGGGGCGTAGGGGGGGGGGCAGTTGGTGGAAGTAAGCACAAGGCAAGACAGAAAAAGAAGAAAACAAAGAAACGACGGCGGTGAAGAGGGGAATGTGAAGCAGCCAAATCAAGACACAAGCATATGAGGCGAAAGAGAGCGAGACGGAGCCCGCCACACACAGACCACACGCACAGACGCGGACACGTGTGGGACAACAACAATAAAAAAGGGAAGCGAAGAGCGAAATCGTTGGGGCGGTGTCGTATGTAGTTTGGCGAGAAAAAGTGGAACAAAAAGAAAGGCAGAAAAAAAGGTGGTCAAAAAAGGGAAAACAGAGAGAGGGATAGGTAAGAGGGGACGGGGTGGGGGGGGGAGGAATGGCAGAAGACGTGAAGAGGCAAGAAAAAAAACCGATGAAGGCGAACGAAAATGAACAACGGCAAAAGGAAACGACGAAGAAGCTGCAACAGCAGAAAGGAAAGGGAGACAAACAAACAAACGGAAGGACGGTACACAAGTGCCCTCCTCCTCCTCCTCCCCACGCCCACACACGCACGCACACACAAACCCTCCTCCCCTCAATAAAAGGAAGAAAGTGCACACGCCAGATCTGAGACAGCACAACGGACGAAAAAGACACCAGGCGAAAAAAGTGCAAACACATCAACATCAACTTTCTCTCCTCTTTGTTGCCCCTCCCTCTCCTCTGCCCCTCATGCACCTGCACAGCGCAACACCACACGAGCAACAGTCTGTTGTTTGCATCATGGAGAAAGGAAGACACAGCCCCGCCTCGCCCCTCCCTCTCGCCCTACGCTGCCAAAAAGAAGACAAGAAGAGGCAATACAAAATGAAAAGGAGTGCGCAGCGCGCTGTCGTAGGAAGGTGAAGCGAGGAGGAGAGGGGAGACGTGGAGGAGAGGTTCGACGTAATATGGACGGCGATATGCAAGGCGGCGAGAGACGGGGGCACAGTGGCGAGAGGGAAGCCGAGAGGATGGGGTGGGGGGTGGGGGGGGGAGGGTGAACTGTAGAAATCCGTAAACATCCTCCTGCCCTTCCCCATTCTCTCGTACAACGTGAGGCTCGATAGAAGAGAAGAAGGTGCGTTTCACGGTGTCGTTTGCCGATAACCTGGACACACACCCATGACCGTACATCATCAAGAGAAGAATAAGCAAGAAAAAAGGTCACACACACACACACACATATATATATAGAGAGAGAGAGAGAGGGGGCACACAAACGCGTGTGAAAAAAGAAGCACACGTGGAGACACATGGAGGAAGAGGAGGAGGAGGAGTGGGGGAGGGGGCGAGATGAGGGAATGGCGGAGAGAGGACAACCATAGCACAAGCAAAGAAAAACAAGCCAGTGAGACGAGAGAGAAAAAGGAAAAAAAGAAGGCCCGAGAAGGAACAGCACACACACACACACGCAGAGCAAATCACTTACAGTCAACAGCATACGTGCGCGGAAGCTACCCGAAGGGAGGAAGAGCAGAACACTTATAGGTGGCAGAGAAAGAGGGGAGTGGACGGTAATGAGGCTATCGTTAAATCCTGAATTACGCATACTAGGGAGAGGAAAATAAACGACAACAAAAAGACACACACACACAAGAACGCTTTCACGCAGAGGACTGAAGCTAATAAGGATACACACACTCACGTACGCGCACACGCACACACATATACATACATATATACATACATACGCGGGTACCCCATGTCAGCCATGAGCTTACACTACATCCCATGAAAAGAAAAAGACCAAGACGCGACGAAGGACAAACAAAAAAAGACCCTTTCTGTGTGTTTTCTTCGAAGTGTTCCTTCTGCCACGAACCAGTAAGCAGCTTGACCAATACACAACTACAGTTGGTCTGCCGCTGCTGTACCATGGCTACGTCAAGGAACAGGGCCAAGCGGCACCGTCTGGCGTCGTTCAGCCCATCGCAATGCGACTGCGTACAGCGCGGGCCAGGCTCGGGGTCATGCTCCACATCACCGAAACGCAGCCCAAGCAGAAAAGGGGTACTCGGAAGCAAATGTTTGTTGAATCGTCGGCACGATTTGTAGTAGACTGACGCAAGCGTGATCATGAACGCAGGTCTCACCGGCACAGCGCCAGCCCAACCCTTTTCACCGAAGCCAAGAGTCCGCCCGCCGTTCCCAAGGGGAGGGTGCCGGCTTTCGTCCTCTCCACAAAGAGTTGGCGCTGGGTCCTGATACCACGCACTAAGATGGCCGGCAGCATCAGGGATCCGACAGCGAAAGAGATAATGAAGGGAAGAAAAAAAAAGAAACACTCACACTCAGACACCACAGCACCGCTTCACACCACCGCCTTCGATAGAGCCGCCCTCCAGAGAGCGCTCCCTTCGCAACAGTCGCATATACCTATCGGTACGTCTCTCACCCATACCCACACACGGCAACGCCATAAAGGACACCGTTGACCGCATATTTTTGGTGTCTTCCTTTTTCTGACTCCTCTCCCACCTTCCATCACTTCTGTGCAGGCCTCTCCCGTCTTCCTTCTCTGATACCGCTGAGCTCACACCGCCACCGCTCCTTCTGTTTTCCTCATACCAGGTGCCTTCACGTTTCGCTTCCCCATCTTCGCTCAGCCGACATTATCCATGCGCCTCTTTGTGAGCTTGACGCGGCGGAGCATGTGCCCAATCGGGGCCCTGTTGCGGTAAGCCTCTTCGAGTGCTGATGCTTTTTTTTTCCAGAAATAAACACACACATACGCACACACAGAAAAACAGCACTAGTGTCCCATGCGGCGGCGCATGATGCAGAGCGCCTCGTGCAGTTCCTCCTCTCCGCGCGGCACGGCCGATTCACAGTAGGGGCACTGTAAGAAGCCGAAGTGATAACGCAGCTGTATCACGGTGAACTTCGCCCGATAGGTCACCATCGGATAGCAGGAAGAGAGCCGTCTTGTTGCAAGGGTGCTGTCGGAGCCTTCTGCGTCATCTGGACACTGGATCGAGCCGTGTCCTGTCGCCATCAAATGTTCTACAAGATTGCCGTAGGTCAGAAAGACCTCGTAGCAGCCAAGTTGCTCGGCTGGGCACTGGTACGCCATGACGACCCGATCCCCAGTAAACAAGTCTGCTGGTGGGTCGAGAGAGCCCTGGTAGCACTCGGCGTTCACGTCAACGAGCACCTCAAGACTCCTCGGTGATGTGGGGAAGCCGATGACGTCACCACAGCCACGGAGGTGGTCGAGGTGGTCGTTGAGCGTGGTGGAGCAAACCAATACCGGCGCTGATGTGGCGGCACCGCCATACCCTGGTAGCTGTGTTGAAGATCGTGACACACCGCTCGCCTCATGCGGCGTTGGGTGGTTCACCAGCTGCGGCAGGTCGCACCTGCACTTGCAGCAGTACGTGCTGCAGTGCCCAGTGGCGTGAATGTGGTGCACCATACGCTCCCAGCTGGAGAAGAGAAACAGGCACTCACGGCACTGGTACAGGACGACGTAAGATGCCTTGCGAACCTCGGCGGTGGCCACGTGAGAGGATGACGACGCCGGCTGCGACGCAAGCGCACGAAGACCGCTGATATAGCCCGACATTGCATACGATTCGTCCATCAGTGGTACATCGTCCGCCGTCATGGGTGGCAGCAGCGGACGCCACTGCAGGAACGACGCACCAGAGAACCCGGGTATCTCGATCACGGGAGGCGTCACTGCAGCATTGTCACCGCCGCTTCTCCCTGCCCTACCTTGGTCCTCCTGGTCTTTCGAGGGTGCAGTGGGGCAATTCGGCGACGTCATCGACGGTAACCGCATATTGCTGCCCGTCGGCGATGAGCCTGAAGTGTCGGTAAATGTGGTGCTGCTACCATTGTTTTGTACGGTCGGCGTCACCTGCGGGCAGCCCTGCCGAAGATGCACCATTAAATCCGCTAGCGTCCCACGTGTATCGCAGCGGCGACAGACAGCCTCATTCCTAATGCATGTTGCGTGATGCACCCGGCGCAGGTGCTCAGCGAGGTGCAGAGGGTGGAGAAACGAGATGCCACAAACGCACTTGTACTGGAGTGTGGAGAGCCCAGTGTAGGAGTTGCTGTAGTTGTATACGCTGCGTGGCGCCTGCAGTTCGCAGAGGTAGTCGCGACGGGTGTAGAAGACACCGTAGAAGCCACAGTGGCCGGTGCTCTCCTCGTGCTTTATTGGCCGCTGAGGGCCGAAGCAGCGTAGACGCATCAGGCACTGCACGCAGAGGGGAAGGGTGTGTCCACTCTTATCCATATGCTTCGTGGCCTTTGTCCACGTGCCGCAAAGATTCAAGCACTCCATGCAGCGAAACGGTGTGCGGGTGCCTCCGGCGCTCTCTGACCCACATGGAACTAAGGCGGAGCTCGTGCCTCGGCCTTGCGCGCTACTCTCGAAGTCACCGGGGAGACTGTAGTCCTGTGCTGATCCCGGGAGCTCGAAGTCTGCCTTTTCATAGGACTTGAAGTCAGGCAGTCCAATGCAGTGGGCGTGAGTGATGGCAATCGAGGTCAGAGGCCCGGGACCTCTGCTAGAGGTAGAGGCCACCGCGCTGGTAGAGGACGACGAATGCGGTGGTGAGAGCCTCGCTTCCGGCGCTGACGGCTGGCGGTCGCGATGGCGCTCAATCAACTTTGTCAGGCTTGCAAAGAAGCCGCGGGGCACGATGTAGGTGTCGCACAGTGGGCACTTCACGGCTCCATGTCGAGTAGCGTAAATGTGGCGGCTCATCTCGTTCCCAGTGCTGCATTTGAAGTCGCACTCGACACAGCCAAGCGGCCGGCGGGGTTGACCGTGTGCATCGCTGTCGCCGCGAGTATGCATTCCGCCTCCTCCTGTGAGAAGTGCTTCTCTTGACGTAAGAGGGTCGGTCACGATGATGTTAAGCGTGGGGTGGGGGTGGGGAGATGGACTTGAGGAAACAAAAAGAAAAAAGGCAAAGGTGGAGCAGGGATGGATAAAGAGAGAACCAGGGAGGAGACAACACAAATATATATAGAGAGATAGCTATATGTATGTGTGTCTGTGTGTCTGCGGCAAACCTCCAGCACTTGCCGCTGACAGCGCGACAGAACAGAAGTGCGAGGATGCGTGGCCTCGAAAACGAGAAACAAAACAGCACAAAGTGAGCGATCGCGCGCACAAACAGTGTAGCAGCGCGAAGACACCGAAGAGGGGGGGCGGGGAAGTGCAACTAGTAAGTGTGCGTGTATACGAGAGAGAGAACGACGTAGATACGGTAACGCAGTACGGCACTGATGGGCGTCGAGGGGGTAAGCGTGAAGAATGCAACCCGAAAAGACAAAGCGAAATGTATGTATATATGTACATGTATACATATATATAGATATAGATGCGTGTGTGTGGGCGGGTCTGTGTAACGCAGCCTGGCGATGTTTCGGACACCCCCTCCGCCCGGCCGCCTGCCCCCTTTTACGCTTGTTTCTTTTCCTTTTCGGAGGTGGCTTGATTACCTCGTAAACACGCGCAGAAACGAGGGAGAGGCACGGAAGCGGGTGAGGAATGAGTACACGAAAAGAGGGAAAATAAGGAGAAAAGGGGTTGAAGACGTACACCCATGTAAGTACACGCGCCAGCAAGGTCCTCTATCAGAGTAAGCTGTGATACCAAAGGCAGGCGCGCACCACCTCAGGCCTTGGTTTACCACGCAGTGAGCGTGTTGACAAAAAAAAAGTCCCGTAAACAGAAAAGGGGGAGGCAGAGGAAAAGGGAATAGCGCAAGGAGACACGATAGAAAAGACAGAGCAAAAACGAGCACACAAGACAAACGGCAAAGAAAGGAAACACGAGAGCGAGTGAGTGAGTGAGTAAGGGCACTCACGGGGGAGGGGGGAGAAAAAAAAATGAAAGAGTGCGAATGGTCGGTGTATCTGCGTGTAAATGGAAACAATCGATATGTAATCTGGGAGAGGGAGGAGGGGAGGGGGTGTGAGGGAGAGAGAGAGAGACACACACACAGGCAACAGCCGTGTGGGGCTTCGACAATCTCGCCGCTTGTTTGGCTGTGTTCTGCGAGTGTGAGTAAGTTCAACACGAAGAGGACGAAGAGAGAGAAAGCTGCAAAGAGTGGTGAAGAGAGCGCAAAACGATCGATAAAGCGTAGGCACACGCACACACACACGAACACGAACACACAGAGAGACGCACCAATATTACAAAGAGCAGCAGCGGAACGCGATCAAAAGATAAACAACGACACCAACTCGAGAAAGCAAAGAAAAAAAATACACAAGAGAGAAAATCTTGTCTGTTGTCTTTCCTTCCCTCTCAGACACCTCTGACAGAAACCCAAAAGTCACGGCAGACGCGCACCGGCTCTTATTCCTTTTTTTGTTGTTTGTTTGTGGGGATGTGTATCACCGTGTCTGTGTGTCTGTGGATGTGTATGACCGTGTCAGTGACCGTCAATGATATCGCGCGCGCGAACGAGAGCGAGAGAAAGAGAGACAGATGCCAAGAAATGAACAGAGAAATGATTCTTAAAAAAAAACAGACCGCGAAAAAGTAGTGAAGACTGGGAACGTAGAACGAGAGAGAGGGGGGGGGACAAGCGAGAGTCAAGCCAAAGATAAAAATGGAGGAAGGCAGTGGAGTAGGCGACGGAAGCGCAGTAGAAAGATATACAAGAAAAAAAGGAGCCCAAACGAAAGGTGCAGACACACACACACACACACACACGCACACACGCACGCACACCCAAAGAAAAGGCAACACAGGGGAGGAGAGCAAAAAAAAAAGCGGACAGCGTAAGAAGCAAAACGGATGCACAGGTAAACCGAAAAAGAAAAGGAGAAACAGAAAAGCGAACGAGATCAAGGGAGGGGGGAGAACGAGGGGAGGGCGAAGGGGAGACAGAAGATGGGCGGAGAAAGAACGAGAGAGGGGTGGGTGGGTGGGTGGGAATGGGAGAGGGAAGAAGAAAACAGCGAAAAGACGTTTGTGATAGGACCAAAAGAGAGCACAGAAGGAAAAAAAAGGGGACCAGAAAAAAAAACGAACGGATGCGACAAGGCGAAGCGGAAGGGGAAGAGGGAGTCGGAGCACGGGAGAAGAGTGAAGGAAACGAGGCAGGAGGGCAGACGCGCACAGGAAGGGAGGAAGCGGGGACCGGGTCAGACAGCGACAGAAGAAGCCTGAAACAGAAAAAGAGAGAAGCGAGAGATGGTGAAGACAGAGCAACAAGGCGGAAGAAAGGCAACACATGCAACACACACACACAACGGCAAGACAGATCAAAGGAGGTGTGAAGAGCTTATACTTCCGTCGTGAGGAGTAAGAGAGCCGCGAAACGTCAACAAGGACCTACACCCAAGTCCAAGTTGTGCCTTGGCGCTTCCTTTGAAGCTTCCTCTGCTTGGGCTCCTCCTGTGTAGGGGAACGAAAATGAGGGTGGAGGTTACGCAGATGGCCGCTGATGCGTGTGCGGGTACCTGTGAGAAGAGGAGAAGGGGGGCAGGTGAAGGTGCTGTTGGTTTCTCCACCGAACCTTGTATATAGTTCTGGCTGTGAAGGAGGGGGTGAAGGAAGAGTGCCTCGCTGGTAATGGTTGCCTTTCTGTTTGTGCAGGTCCAATGCTAAAGTTCTTCTCTGTGAAGGGGAGGTGGTGAGGGTGTGTGTGTGTATGTGTGTGTATGTGCAGGAGGAAAGCCGTCACAAGGAGGGTAGACAAAGGAATAGAGAGAGGGAGAGGCAGAGAAGCAGGGATGGCGGACTCCGCCCCTACGCTGCCTCCAACAACAACAAAAAAACAAAGTGCGGTTATCGAGACGACGTTGTGCCAGTGGCGCCGCGCTCTTTACGCTTACTTGTGTGTGTGTGCGTGTGTGGCGTTCCGCTAGACCTCCACACGCACCGAAGCAACAAAAATACCGGGCGAAAACAGAACTTGGAGAAGGGGAGGGAGACGAGGAAGGGAGTGTGCGGGGCGACAAGATGCAAAAAAAAAGAAAGTAAGGATGATGCCTAACGTTTCGTCCCCCTTCCTTTTCCCCTTGTCTTTTCCCGCCTCTATTGTGCGCGGCGTGGCAAGCGAAACCTGTTCACGTGGACCTCTGGCAGACAAAGGTGTGTATTCGGCGGCAGTGAGGCGACACACCAACGAAGGAGAAGGGGGTGGAGTTATAGAAATGAGGGAGACGGGTAGAGTTGTAGCGGAGGCGCCGGCGGCAAGGGAGTGTAAAGTGCTCATTGAGAAGAGGGCATAGCCCGAAAGGTGTTCAGCGCTGGTACTGTGCAGCAAGACGCGCAGAGAGGGACCAGGGACGCACCTCTCGTCGCTGCGCACCCAGATCATTAACCGATTCGGTACTTCGGATGATGTTTTTGAATAGCTTACGGGAAAGCGTGTCGCCGATACTCCGTCAATGTACGAGACGTCTCCTCTACGTTGAGTGGAAGACCCGTCTAAAGGGTCCTTCGGGCCTTGCGTTACACGCCCACGATGAACTCCTCTCTTGCTCTTTGCCTGTGTGATTTTTTGTTTTACATCCAGGCATCATGATCGGGAACAGTAGACAGGGAGAGAAAGCCATCAGTGGCATCGTTTGAGCCACATATCCATAAAGATACCGTCGATGCAGTCCTCATGACGGTCGAGCTCGTCCTCCAGTTCGTTCTCATGTGCAGTGGAAGTGATGTCGGTCACCATGCACACCCGCATTGCCTCCCAAACAACGTGGTGAAAGCTCCTTACGTCCACCAACGGCGCGTCCTTCATGTAGGCAACACCGCTCTTCGACGGAGCTGACGACGTTATCGAGGTCCATGTCCAGCACATCTGCATGGCCGCTCTCATACTGATAGGCCTGAATAGCGCGCTGCACCGTCTCCACCGTTTCGCGTTTCATCCTCGCTACCGTCACCATCATATCAAACGTGTAGTCCTCCGGAACAAGTCGCTTTGCGTAGGCCACGTCGTAGGCAATGACTGACGTCATTGAGGGCTGACAAACATGGACCCCAAAGGCAAGGCAGATGCCTTCGTACGGTCGCAGTAGGGCTTTGCTATCCTCACCTCGTGTGCTGCCGCTTGCCGGCACGCAACGAAGAGGTTTGCCGCTGCGGCTCTGAAGTCAGTGCTCCACTCCAACTTGCACCGTCATGCTCCCCAACACCGCCGTTGCCGTCGGGATGGCCTCCGTGCAGAGCTGAGGAACAAACAAAATACGAACGATCGGGAAGAGAGTTTGGTCAATGTACACCGGTCCCTTCAGCTGAGAGTGTGGTGCTGACCTGTTGTAGAGCGACCACGGCCGATTCCGCCGAACGATAGTCGGCGACGCGGGTATGTCCTTCGCGGCGAACCCCGCCGGCATCCACATAACGCCCCTGGGCTGTCGTAATTGTGGACGTGATGGGTGCAAGGCGTCGGGGCAAGGCGGCCGTCCGTGGACTCGCTCCAGTGCGGGGCGACGAGAGATGACCACTCGGCACGAGCTCTGGCGCCCAGTTGCATCGAGAGGCGGAACCGCGAGTCGATCACCCAAGACGAATCAAGCGAGGCATGCTCAGCTGCAGTGGCCTCCGCCGCTGTGAATTGCAGCGACCGGCCTGGGAAGGTAGCAAGGTCTCTGGTAACCTTGAGCACGTTGTTACCGCCCATTCCCAGCTGCACAGCGTCCTTGCCAGCACCGTCTTCGCGCTGCGCGTAGGTGAGAAAACGATGCGCCGCAGCATGACACGTAGTGTCACAGGAAGGTCCTCGACGACGGATCCGCAGCACGTCGCTAACACCTCCGCCGTCGTGGCGGAGGCACCTGAGAGGCAAGAAAAGGAACGAGAGCGATGGATTCGCGGAAGAGATCGCGAAGACGTGAGGTAGAAAAAGCGTCGATCACGCGTGCATCGCTGCCTAGTGCTTCCACGTCCTCGAAGCCTGTCACCACAGAGCTGTGCCCTTGCGACTCGCTGCGGGTGTCACTGGCGTCCGAAAAAAAAAGAAGCCAAGATGTGCCGCGCGTTGTCGCGAAGTCGAAGATGGGAGCGCGGAGGTAGAGGTGAAGGGAAGTGAAGAGAGGGGGAGAGTGCGCAGATTGGCTCGCAGAGAGAGCGAGAGAGACGCCTTCAGCTTTTCCTGGACGTGATGGGGAAAGACAGAGACGAGAGGGAGCTGACGAAAGTGCCGAAGAGCCACGAGACAGACACACACAGCTACACGCCCCACCACCCCTTCGCCCACATAAAAACCTCCTTTGTATATGTTTGCCACACACACACGCACATACCCCAAAAACAAAGTCGGCCAAGGAAACAAGACGCGCGTGCACGCGTGTGTGCGGTGGATGGAAGAGCTTACGTGGTCGCTGCCTGCACAAAGGCCATAACGGCCTCCTTGATCTTCGGCTTCACCGTTTCTTTCATGGCCTCGCTCAGGTCCAGCATGCTCATCACCTCGGTCAGCACCTCTTTGAATGAGAGGCTCGGCAGCCGCGCTTTCGGTTTGGCCGCCAGCACCGCCCGCACGGCCGCCGTGATCTCCGCCTCAGAGAGCGGCGGCGCAGGGCGGCCGGCGTAGAGGCTGAACCGACAGACGGCGCGGTCCTCTGCATCGACGACACGCTGGAAGCCGCCCGTTGAGGCCACCGTCACCCACTTACCAGATAATGAACGGCCGAAGCTCAGCGTGGGGTCGAAGCAAAGGTCAATCGTGTACGCTCCGGAATGCGAGCCAGGTGAGGCTGCCGCCTCTTCACCTTGTGCTGGTGCCGTTGTGCATGTGACGGTGACGTTGCGCACCTTACTGTCTTTCCCCCTTTCCAGAGACAAATCCTCGCTGCAGTTCGGACCACTTGCTTGGCTCAAGAAAGGAGTGGGGCTTGACGATGCGGCGTGCTTTTCATCTTCCTCAGTCGCCTTCGTGGCCGTCTTCTCCGTGCGTGCGCGTGCCGCTTTTGGTGCGCACACGAACACCGTCACCTTGAGGTCTCCCACGAAGCAAGCGGGCAGCGACGCAGTGTGGCCATCCGCCATCTCCTCCGCTCGGTAGGTGTAGGTAACATGCATCTCCGTCGGCGTCGTGTACGACACCGCAAAACCGCCTTCCATGGGCCGTGTCTGCCCCACCTGCACCTCATCCTCCCCCCCGTTACCCGCCGCCAATTGCGACGCGTCGAAGGCTTTGTCCACTGGGTGGTAACAGTTTAACCCGCAGATTAGCCCCGTACCACCGATAGGCTTGTTGCCACCTGTGGTGGCGAGCAGCATCGACTTGCCAGAGGCCCCGAGGCGCTTCTGAACAGTGGTGAAGTCGACTCGAATACACAGAGTGACTCCGTCCTCCTCAATCCGCCACTGACAGCCGTCCCCGACGTCCGTGAAAGATGTTGTGCGGAGCGCCTCCGTCGCTGTGCTGGAAAGATCACGCTTGTCAAGGGACTTGGTGAAGATGTTGAGGCCCAAAAATGCGCTCGATTTGCCGAGTGGCTTGTTGCCGCTGCTGGTGCTGATAAGCACCGACTTGCCGGAGGAGCTTGCCCCGCAGTCCTTACTGAGATCACAGTAGAGGAACAGAACCGACTGCACCACCATCATGCGCAGGTTCTTCGCCCCCCTCATGTCGCACCGCTCAGACATGGTCTTGTTCGCAACTGCGTGCGCTTGTGTGTATGTGTGTGTGTGTGTGAGAGAGAGAGGCAGGAGAGCACCGTTCAGTAACAGCCATAAAGCATACGCGAGTGGGACAGTGCGTGTCTGCGCATTTATGCGTGCCTATGTACGTGTGCAAGCCAGTAGCACCGGCAGCCCTCTCTCTTCTTTTATCCTACCTCTTCCTTCTTCCCGCGTCCGAGACGCAGTGCATCAGAGTGTTCGACCCCGCCGCCGGAACGTGGTGGCACGTGGACATGGGTTGGGTAGTTCGAGAAGGGGTGTGGGGAGATGAAAGATGAGAGATGAGAGCTGACGTGTAGTGCAGGCTGAGGGGTTGCGTGGGAGCCGCCAAGGGCGAAAAGCACAAGAAAAAAGGGCGGGAGGAAGGTGCACACACAGGGAGAAGGCAGCCGACCATCTGTGTGTGTGCTCGGAGCCCACACACACTTCCACGCCACGCACGGCACTCGTGCACGCCCACGCCAGTGCACGCCATGCAGACGCGCCAGCGCTGCACGGAGACTGTGGGGAGGGTGTGGCGCAGAGAGGGGAAGGGCGGATGAGATTGGGAGAAGCGATGAAGCAAAGAGGTGCGCGGGCCTACATACAACAACAATCACCAAAGATGATTCGCCGGGCCTCATCGCCTAATGTACATCCACCGTAAGCGAGACCAGAATAGAGACCAGAAGGAGAACGATCAAGGTAACCAAAGCAGCGCACACAAACATGGCGGTGCTACACTGTCCGTCCACTCTCCCACGCTGTGCCCAACATGCTAGACAGCGCTAGCGGCCATCCCGCATACAGGAGGCCAGGGTAGCGGCAAACTCCCCCACAAGCGGCGCAGCCGCTGGCGTGTCCGCCCCCACGACGACATCGACAAGGGCTGAATGGCTGGCACGAACATGCACCTCTGCCGCTGTCTGCTGCGCTGTGCAGTTCACGAGAAGGCTGCTGGGAAAGACCAAGTGAGAGAGAAGCCGCGACACGACGGGTGCGCGCGTCGTGACATCCGACAACGGCGCGGCCAGGCGCGGCAGAACGGCAAACGAGACACAGACGTCCCCGCGGCTAAGTAATCCATTGGCTGCCGTCTCGGCCCCATCAAACCACTTGCTCGGCGCGGACCCATCCTTAGGTGGTGTGCGCACCGTAGAAGTGGTGTGCCAGCTTCTATTCAAGAGAGCCTCCACTTCTGCCCTCGCCTCCGCCTCGACACGGCGCCGGGTGTCGACCGCGAAGAGCAGCGGTGGGGATGCAAGCACCTCGTAAAGGTGCTGTACCGCCGGCAAGTCCAGCGCCACCAAAGACGGCGCTCCGCCACATGGCGGCTGCACTGCTATCACGACGTTCGGCCGCCAACGCGTGGCTTCAGAGCTGGCAGGGAGGCGGCCATCGCGCTTCCACTCCGCCGTGACGCTCAGAAGACACATGCAAAAGTCCACCAGAGTGCACGCGCACCTGGAGACATCAGGAAGCGGATGCTGCGCGTCTGCGTGGCTCCACACCGGTGCCGCGTACGGTTTCAACGGCACACGGTGCTTTTGAGGAAGCCACAACTCCAAGTGCTCCACGTTGCCACACGCGTCAACCGGCGTGCTGAGCTCGTGTGTCGCGGGATTCACCTTGCGGAGTGTCGCGCCTTGGTCCGCGACGCCTCCTGCCGCAACGCAGGTGTCGTGAGGGACGGGTTCGTTGGCGACGTCCTCCGTGAAGACTCTGTCTAAGGGCTGCGTCAGCGCGCTTCGCACCCATTCCATGCCGGCCTGTAACGGCACCACCAACGCTTGCAGCCTCATTGTCCATTGCTCTGGATGCGCCAGGGTCGTTTCCAGGCAGCACACGCTGTGCAACCACTGCGCAGCCGGTGCCACGTGACTGTCAGGAGACTCGGACACCGATATCGTATCGTCCTCCCTCAAAACGAGTGTGCACAGTCCCGACTCCAACACATTCAGCGAGTAGGCGTTCACCTCGCTTGACATGCGCAGACGCCTGCGCACGTCAAAGGCGATCTCGTCGGCCAAGCACGACAGATTGGCAAACATCGTGTTCAAGTCTTTCTGGTCCTGCCGCGTCGCAGGGGATGCGCCAAGAAGCACGTCCGTGTGGGCAAGGGAGAGGTGGTGCGCGTGCAGCGTCTCGAGGTCTGCCGCCAGCGATGCAACACTGCGCAAACACCCTTCCCGCTTGTCCATGACACACAGCTTGTAGAAGTGCTGACCGACGCAGACGTTGACGTGGGCTGCGTCTACGCAGGAGACAACAGAAAGGGCGTCGTACCGGCGAGGCGGTGCGGGTGGCTGGCGTGCCCGCATTCTCACCATTTGGTCTGCCACTGTATTGACGGATGCAGACCCAGTGGCAGCGACGCCGTTTCGCGCGACTACTGACTCTGGTGTGTCGCTCATTTCCTGCCCTGTCGGCTCCACCCAGCCAAATGTTGTGTCCTTCTGCTCCAGGGGCGGCTCGCTGAAGTTTGTGTTATATACGGCACTGCCTAGCAGACTGGCAAACACGCGCGACGGCACTTGCCCGTCCGCCTCGTGCTCTGAAGCTCCCGGCTGCTTGTTGCAGCGGCGCAGGTACGTCGCCAGCAGTTGATACAGAACAGTCGCCACTCGCAAGAAGGCCTGCCGCGGGCTCGCGTCGGAGATGGAGAACGCGTTTGACCCAACTTCCGGAGCAGTCATGCAAACGACATGATGAGGGTACTGCAGCGGAGACGCGCGGTAGGCCGCGATGTGGCCGAGCCATTCCTCGTACAGTACATCGTGCGCGGGCGTGAAGCGGTGGGAAACGACGGGGGCGCTGCCTGTAGACAGGCCAGCCTCAACAGGAGCCTCTGTCGTCTGCAAGCTAGCGTGCGATCCACGCTCCGCCGTCCATGCCTCATCGCAATCGTAGGTGCCGTTTGGGCGTCCACAGATCGCGTTGGCTGCGGCCGTGAAGATGGTCTGCCCGCCGCGGTTGTGCGCCGCGGCATCGTACGGCCACACCGTGTTGTGAGCAGCGGACACAAACGGGCTCTGAACGTTCGGAGCGCCAGCAGTGCCTTCAGCGTCGAACTGAACCTTTACGCCGCTCTTCTTCTTCGCGGCCGACGTCATTGCGACAAGACAGCCCCCGCACGAGATGCCGATTCAATCACAGCGGCAGAGTCTAATGGGGGTGTGGCAGCACAGAATGCGTCCTTGCTTGTGTGAAAAGCACTCATTAGGGGACAGCCTCGCGCTGATGATGAAGATTCTGGTGATGCTGCCAGCACACGCGCCCTCCGCAAGTTACCACAAAACGAAACTGTTAGTAAAGAGGAGAGGAGGGGATTGGTGTGTGTGGGGGGGAGGGGGAGGGAGAGTGTGCCACGTGGGTGTGAGAGACATCCTACTACACACGCCACAGGCGCACGCTCACAGAACAGCTGCGCTTCATCGGACGAAGAGAGCTCGCGCGCGACGTGCAGCAATGAAGTGTGTGTGTGTGTGTTGGGAGGAGGGGGGAGAGCGATTCGCAGTAGCCATTGCGCCCAACAGCGGGACAAAGTGACGACGGCACACTGCCTGCAAAAGTCTGGCGCACACTCGTCCCTGTCTCCGATGTCTCCCTCTCCTTCGCTCTGTCAGCCTCCTCCCCTGTGCGCCGTCACTTCTTTCGTGTGTATTCAAACACCCGCGGGCGTGACCCATCGCACGGCAGTGCTGCCACTGAGTACCCACGCTCAAAACAACGTAAAAGACCACACCATTTCTACACGACAGAACGGCATCTATTGCTCCTCGACCAGCGAGGTGGGCACTTTGGGGCAGACGCGGCGGGCCGCCTCCCGCTCCCACGGCTGCAGCAACTGCATGCCCAACGACAGTCGCCCCTGCTTCGCTGTCACCTCCAGCAGCGCGACAAGCTCCGTAAAGAGGTCAAACACCTCCGTCACCTCCTCGCCCGTCTCGGGGTGTGGTCCCCACGAAAAATGAGGCACTACCGTGCCCACTTGGCCCAAAAAGTGGCGCTGCCCTTGCTCGCCATCTGCGGCGCCGCGGCGTGGCATGTCGCTCTTGCCCCCCTTCTTGAGTGCGTGCGCCTTCGCTTTGGCGTCGATCGCCTGCTTCGCTGCTGCCTGTGTGTCCGCCCGAGTCTCTGGCACCCCTGACTTTGCGCCCAGGTCGCCGGTGACAAACATCCCTTGATACCTGAACCGCTGGTGAGTATCGTTGAAGCCTATCTCCACCACAGAGGCAAGCTCCGCGCTGTATAGCAGGAAGCTGCCCTCCGTGATCTTGACAATGGTGACGGTGGTGTAGAGCTGCTGTGGCAGAGTCGGGTCCTCTTTGGCCCTCTTCTGCAGTGCAAGCAGGTAGAGGCACAGAGAGTACTCCAACGACATGTCACCGGCGGAGCGGGAGTTCAAGCGGCACTCGTTGGCGTGGGTGACGATGTGCTCCAGTGCTGAGTGAGGGTAGAAAAGATCTCGCGTTTTCAGCTTGTTGACATCCACGGCACACGTCGGGTCGAAGATGCCATCCCCGGGCCTCGTCTCCACCGCCGGGTGCGGCGTGTTCGGCATCTCCATCTGGGCTTCCTCCATGCAACGCTCCAGCTCCAGGGCGACGCGCAGCTGGCGGTGCACCATCAAATCGCAGTAACGCCGAATCGGTGACGTAAAGTGGGTGTACCACGGCGCCGCGACGGCAAAGTGGGAGCGGATGTCTTTCTCCGTCGGGTCATTGGCAATGTATTCGGCCGCCATCAAGGAGTACTTGAGCAACTCGCACACGGTGTGGAAGTCTCCGCGATGGTCCTTCTTGATGGTGTCGATAATCCGCTGCAGCTCCTGTCCAGAGCTGCCGCCGGTAGGGAGACCGCGGTGCGACAGGGCCGCGCGTAGTCGTCTCATCTTCTGCGGTTTCGGCGGTTTGTGCCGACGCAGCAGTGCCCCGTAAGGGATGAACTGCACAATTTTCTGTGCAACGCGTTGATTCGCTAACAACATGAACTCCTCCACGAGCCAGTTGGCCTGAATCTGCTCCTGCACGAAGAACGAGGTCGGAGGCGAGTTCACCTCGTTCCTCTCAAATCGAAAGGCGAGGCGGGTGTTGCCAATAACCACCCGCCCGTCCCGCAGTGATTGCTGGCGAAGCTTGCTCGCGAGCTTGAAGAGGTTCGCGACACTCTGCTTCACCTTGTTTCGGGCAGCCTCCTCGCCGATGCCGAGGTCCGCCGCTGCTTGCGCCACGTCGAGCACCACCGTGTCGTCGCCGTCGAGAATCTGCTGCGCCTGCTCGTACGCCAGTCTGCACCGGCTGCGGATGACACTCTGACCGAACCACTCGCACTTCTCCCCCGTCGCTGCCTCGGAAATGAGATGCCCGTCACGGTCGAACTCGAACAGTCCAGAGAAGGCAAACTTGTCTTCGCCGGGGTTCAAGCTACAGTACTCCTCGCTCAGCCGGGACGGCAGCATGGGAATCACGCGGTCCACCAGGTAAGTTGAGTTGCTGCGCCGCTGCGCCTCCTCGTCGAGAGCCGTCCTCGGCAACACAAAGTGAGACACATCCGCGATGTGCACGCCGACATGATAGCCGCCATCTTTGCGCGGCTTGATGCTCAGCGCGTCGTCCAGGTCGCGCGCCGTGGCGGGGTCAATCGTCAAGACGAACTCTGAGTCGCGTAAATCGCGCCGCCCCATGTCGACCAGTTCCGCTGCCGAGGGAATCGTGAAATCCTTGAGCACGCACGCCTCGGCCTCCTCCGAAAAGGGTTCGTTCGAGACATTGCAGCTGGTGCAGATGGCGTGGCTCGCCACTGCCATGGTGGAGGCGTCACCGAGGAAGCTGTGCACTTTGCACAAGAGGGCGTTCGGCACTCGCGGAGTCGTTAAGATCTCACCGTTCCCACCGCGCTCCAGTGCCAAGGAAAAAAGCGACATGTTGATGTGTGCATGATAGGCAGCCATGATGTCGCACCCCTGCAGAGTCAGCTGAGGGTACAGCTGATTGAAGGGGCGGAAGCGGTAGTAGTACTTCTCCTGCAGCCGCTCGCCAGGCTGCACCTGGTTGTCTGCAATGCGGGCCACGTGAAGGCGTGGCAGGCAGCGCTTCAGGATTCGAATGACGCGGCCCAGCGGGCGCTTTTCTGGTGGCCATTCGTAGAAAGAGGGTGCGCCCATCTGCGCGGCGAGGGAGACCTCGGCAGAGGCGTTCTGGATGAGCTCTTCCGTTGTCTCGGGCGCTATAAGCTGCGCGATGTGGCGACCGTCCGGCAGCGTAGACGGCATCGCCTGCGGACTGTTGTCGGTCTCGTCATCGGTGCTGCTGTTGCTGCTGGCAGGCACTGCGCTGGCTGCAGTCGGCGCGAGTTGCCACTGTGTCAACGGCAGGAGTGCCACTGCCACCACATCAGAGTGCAGCGCAGGTCCGCGCAGCTCGGCGGAGTTCAGCACCACATCGCACGGAAGCCGACTGCTGCGCACGAACGAGAGATTGGTGTTGTAGTTGCGAAACACGTTGACACGGCCAATGACGACGGTGCCCTCTCTCACGCGCTTTTCAAGATCTGGGTCGCTGCCGAGCGCGTAAGCACACGTAATGGCATCCATGCCTTCCCTTCGCTCACGTCCGCTGGATAGTGACGTATTCGTTTTCGTGTTGTCTTCGCCCATGGTACGGCTCACGACCCCGCAGAAGGAGAGAGGGAGTAGAGGTGAGCAAGAGACGAAAGATGAGCAAGCCAGAGAGGCCACAAGAGCATCACGTTGTGGTCTGCGCAGGTGTCACCCTGGTGCCAGGCAGAGACGAACGATGCGGGGTTGGTAAAAAGAAAGGACAGTGCGTGTGCACGCCAATGAAAGACATCACCACCAATATAGAGAAGAGAAGAACGTGGAGAGAGGATTACACGAACTAGAGCAGCGAGGAGCGAGCGCGAGAGCGGCCGCAGAAGGACGAGCAGAAGAATGTGTGTTCACGGCGAGCGACTGCGTTGCCCTGGAAGGAGAAACAGAAGACCAACAGAAGCGTATCGGACTGCAGGGACACATTCAAGAAAGTAGGAATTGGCAGAGAGTGTGTCAGCGCTACCGCACCTTCCTGTCACGGATGCAGACGAGCGAGGCTTCTTTCAGGGGTGCGTGAGGAACTGCCATGTAGAGAGCGTGTCAGAGGAACGATGAGCCCTACCACACCGCCGAAGGCGCATGGGAGGGGGGAAAGACCAAAATCTAGGGCCGCCATACACTTCGAAACGGCGTCTCGAAAACGTGAGTTCGCGCGCACACACGCGTGCGAATGAGCGACGACCGATAGGCCCACTCAGAAAGGCCGATGCGACGGCGTCACGGATCCTCTCCATCCGACGACGAGGTGGGGTCGTGGGCGCTAAGGAAAGCTGCGAGCGAGAAGCCTTTGGAGAGTGGTTTTGGCGCCCCATCACCAGCCGATGCCGTATCGCGTGCACTGCTTGTCGCGTCGCTGTTCGCCACAGAAGCTGTGGCCAAACCACCAAATAGCAGAACGCTAGACGGGCCTTTATCTGGCGTTGTCGGCTTACCAAGCGCGGAGATTTGGGTAGCTACCACCGCGTCGTCACGTAGCCATGCCTGGCCGCGAAGGGCCTTTTCTAGCACCTCCAACACATGTGTGCGAAGGTGCGGCGCCATGCCGGTGCGCACGCCTCCAACTAAATCACGCTCTGTGTCGCACACCTGCAACGTGCCGCGGAGAGCACGCACCCCGTCCGGCACCCGCTCTTTCTTTGTGACGCTCATCAGCGACTCGAGCGTTTGCGGGGACGTGTCAAGAGAGGCAGGCACAATATGATGAATTGCATAGCCCGCTGCAGGTGTCCACATAGCCTTCTCGGCCGCCAGCTGCGCCGCAGATGGAACAAAAGGCGCGATGCCTCCTTTGGCGGCGTTGTGCCGACCACCCAGCTCCACTTGCATAACATATTCCAGAACCTGATGCACCATGCGCGCTGCCGCCTGCTCTGACAAGAGCTCAGCCTCCGCCCGCTGCTGCTGCGCCTGAGCAGAGGTGTTTCCACGCTCCTGCGCAAGGGCCTCCTGCGCCGCCCGTATGTTCAGCCCCTCCGCAGCCCCACTGCGGCGGGGGCGCTTGCCACTCGCATCGGCACCGCTGGAGGAAGCCTCGGATGACGCCTCGTTGGCGTCTGCAAAGCGCTTGTGACCCGACAGCAAAGTCCGCACGCTGGAGTTATCACCCTGCGCTGCGGTCTTGGTGTTGCGCAGGAAGTCGTTAAGGTCCATGGGATAGCGAACAACACACAGAACAGCGAGCAACAAGAAAGGGATGAGGTACTTGCGCGTGTGAGGTGCAAGGAAGTCGCTGTGAAGGCTGCAGCTGCGGTGTTCCTGCGTTAGCTTGACCTGCATACGCCAAAACTAGATTCGTTAGCGCCACCTCTTGGCTTTCTCTTGCGGCCGTACCAACACTGAGAAACCGTTCACACACCGGAGGGGAGCTGTCCACAGCATCAGTGCGGGCAACTCTCAACCCAAGAAAAAAAACGACGCGTACATCAAATCCGCCACGTTGAGATCAAGCGCGGAGCCGCGCGCGCGAGGCATGTCAAAGGCAGAGGCGCGAGAGAGTGGGGTAAGGCAACTGAAAGAGGAAGAGGTGCCAGACAGCAGACACGCCAGAGAAGGAGGCCACACGCGCACACATGCCTTTTCGTCGGAAAGGGGTATGGTGTGGTGTGGGGAAGCCACACGTAATATAAAAGAGCGGGCCTCTGCCGCCGTTCCATCGACTCGCACGCACACCCTCACCAGCTGTGGCATCCGACGAGACACAAGGGGACAATCCAGGTGATCAAGCGGCGGCACAGCCCCCCGATCCATCATCCTTTTGGAGCCCCTTGTACTTGAGGGGGCGGGAAGAGGGCGGCGTCGTTAGATCCGCACCCACAAAAAGCGAAACGTGCGAGAGGTGGGCAATATCCCGCACGCCCCCAAACGTTTTCTTTACATACCCCTTTGCGTGTGCGTACGGCTAGACGGGCTGGCTCGCTGCCGTGGAGGGAGGAGGTGGCCATCAGCGCTGTATGGGTCTCACCCCCACTCCACCCCACCACAACGATCGCCCTTGCGCGCGTTTAGAGTTAAGCGTTAAAGGCGAAACAAACAACCAAGAGCCCCCATCGAGGGGCGGGAGAGACCGAGAGATGCAACCTGACTCCTCGATGCGGGTGAGGAGTGCAAGCCAGTCGTACGGGTGACGTTGCTGCCAGACTTGTATTCCACACACACACACACGCGCGCACGCCCTCTCTCTTTCTCTCGGGCGACATGGCCGGATCGCACCACTGCTAATTACTTGCATCACTGTAGACGCGCACACACGCGCACGGACACAAGAGCAACACGCACCCAGCTGCACCAGCCATGGACCCACAGGCACGAAGACACCTCAATGTTAAACGTCCACTCACGTGTAGGTATCGCTTACCCAGCAACACCACACACACAAACCTACATGCATGCAGGCGGCAGCAAGAGACGCCAGGAGCGCCCAGCGCCTCTTGCTGCTCTTGTTCCGCTCTCGCTCTCTCGATTCTAGTACGGCCGACGCTGCAGGTACGTGGACAGAATAACGCTCATCGGCGGCACCGTGTAGGCCGGCTCACCCAGTACCTCAGCCAGCCACTGATCCGCCTGAGCCGTCTGCTGCGCTGTTGCCAAGGCGCCTTCTTTGCTCGCTGTCATTAGCACCTCCTGTGAGTCTTGGATTGAGGTTATCTCCTTGAAGAAGGACTGCAGCTGAAGGCGTGCGGCCTTGTCGCCCTCTGCCACGGCACCCGCGCCGCTCGCTGCGTCGCTGGTGCCGGCCCATTCATACACGGAGGGCTGCGCCACAGCTGCGGCTCCTGTAGGCAGCTGCAAAATCTTGAAGCCCGTCACAGCGTCCACAGCAGCGAGACGCTGGCCATTCATGTGCAGTGGGGCGATGTGGCGCAAAGGGAAGCGAGAGGCGTTCGCAATACGGCGCACCACCTCACCCAGCTGTGGGCCCTTACTGCTGCCGGCGGCGCAGCAGCGAAGCTCCACAAGGGATGTGTCCTCGAGGGCGGCTATCACCGTCGTGTCCGTGAAGGCGCTCAAGGCAGTAATGCATGACTCGTCCACGCTGAATACGGTCGGCTCCTCTGCACACGTGTGCAGTGTCCAAAAGAAGATGTGCCGTTTCCCAGCTGCCACGGCGTGCCGGCAGTCGGGTGACACGACTATCCTGCGCAGCGGTTGCGTTTCCGTGTACTGCGGCAAAAGTTGAACCAGTGACCAGCGCTCGCCGGGCCTGCAGTCCTGCACCGAATACACGTGCAGACAGTCATCCGCCACGAAGCAGAGCGAGCTGTCCGCGGAAAGGGCCATTGTCTGCACCTGCTGGGAGGGGGTCGCCATCGTGGAGTGGTTGTGCCAGCCGCCAGTCGGGGTGCCGTATGTGTCCTGTGCGGTGAAGGCAGTCTGTGCCCAGCACTTCATCGCCTCGGAGCTCAGCGTGAACACTCGCCGCCCTCGCTTGTCCACCTCCAGAGCTAGCACGGCGGAGCGATGCGGGGAGTAGACGGTCTGCGTCTCCACATGCCGCTTATGTGGCATGTCATACTCCCAAAAGCGCAGCAGCGGGGGAAGCACCGTCGAGGAGAAGGACTCGTACGTCACGAGAGAGCGGCTGTCGTTCAGAATGCCAACGAACTGAATTCCATGGCGGGGCGGGCTCGGGATCGTCTCCATCTGCGAGGACACGTGGAGCGAGTAGATAGACTGCTGCGTGTACGGGTCGCAGACGCGCAGCACATTTGGCATCCCCGTCAGAATCACAGCCGGGCTCCCGCGCCACTGCTCAACGACGAGCCCGGTGCACACATCCTCAGCGGCCCACTCGATGCCCTCCGCCGTCGTTGCCACACGCATCTGCAGCAAGTCCGCAACGGCGAGCGTCGACGTGCCACATGACAGCAACAGCTGCGCCCCTCCACTGTTGAAGGGCGTTATGCCTTGCAGCGTGCCCAGCTGCACCTTGACTTTCTTGTGACTGTAGGACACCAGATCCCAGATTAGCAGCACAGACTCGCGGCCGCCAGTGTAGACTGCGCTGCCATCTAGAGCAAAGGCAAGCGCTGTCAGGGGTGTGTGATGCCAGTGGTCGGCAAAGCAGTGTGGCTCTTGAACCTCCACGTAGATGAGCAGCTCACCGCGCCTGCCACCAACAGCGACCGACATGCTCATTGGGCTGCAGGAAACACTCTGGATCTGCACATTTACGGCGCGCGGCAGGAGGGGCGGACAGGACGGGCGGTGCGGCTGGTGAGCGGACAGGCGGTCCGTGAAGAGGGAGTAGAAAAACTCATGCGCGTGCGGGACGGCTACAACGACCAGGCCAGTAAACTGGCCGACAGAAAGATACCCGTGCGGTACGGCCTCCTTGAAGGTGTGCACCACCACCGCCGACGGCGCGCTCGTCGCCCCCATGGGTGAGGCGGAGCCTAGCGCGGCCTCGTAAACGCCGGCTTTCGTGAGCATAACAGCAAAGAGCTGTCCCTGCTGCACATGGAAGTGAGCAGCCATGACGACGGAGGCGGTGTCGGCCGCCTCACCGTTCACCGTCCGGCTCGTTGAGCCCTGATGCCGCCTATCTGCAACTTCCTCACTCTCTCCAGCTGATGTGGACGGGAGAGGTGAGGCCGGTGGGAGTCGAATCGAGACAGTGCGCGCCAAAGATGGCGCGCCACCCTCGATTGCAAACTCGAACAACGTAGCCTCGGCATCGATGACGTGCAGCACCGCCTTGGCGCCAGAAGTGCTCTGCACATACATCCCGCACACGCGGGATCCGTTGAGCCGCTCCACGAGGAACTTCCGCAGCGACTTGGGCGCATAAAACGCCACCGCGGTGTCCTCTGCCACACAGACTACCTGCGAACAGGCGGCGAAGCAGCTCTGCATCCTTGCTGCCTTCGTCTGTGAGTGTGTCTCTGTGTGTGCGTCCGTGTGTGCAGAAGAAGGGAGGGGGAGAGTCGCTCCGGTGGAGAGACAACGTTGTTGTGTGTCGCCAAGGAGAAGCAGCGGCGGGACTGCGCGGGCACTGGCCACGACAGCTGCACACAAAAGCAGTGGAGGAGAAGGAGCGGTCAGCAGCTGCCAAGGTCACACGCAGAGAGAACGAGAGGCGCAGAGGGAAAAGGAGCGAAGAGAGCCACGGCGAAGACGAAGGGGGCGAGAGTAAGCGAGAGCACAGCAGAGCACAGGCAAATGTATGTTTCTCTTCAAGGGGAAAAGGGCCGTGTGCGATGATGAGGATAGCACCAATGGAAGTGCGCAAGAGAAACACCGCGGCGAGTGCAGCGGTTACTGTTCCTTGTCACGCACATACATATAGATTGACGTGCACACGCACCACCTCTATTCTGGGATCCGCCGCTGCAGGAGAGGGGAAGGGGGAGGGGCCATGAGAAAGCATGATAGAAAAGCAGAGTCGTCTGCGGACTGAAACGCGACGCGGCTGCCCGCAAGCTCGGGCTGCGACCCTTTGACGCGCCCTCTGGAAGGAGATCCCGTCCAGTGGCACCGACACTTCCATGAAGTCGTGAGGTAGAAGAATGACAAACGCCCCTCTCTTCCCCCGTCCTGCATCACTGTGGGTGACCCAATGGCCCCTCCTTCCCCACCACCACGCAGTCGGCTCGCTCGCTCGCCCTTTTTTGTGTATTATGTGGGCTTGCTCGTAGCACACACTCCTGCTGCTGGGCCGGCGGGAGGGGAGGAGGAGAGAGGAGGGAGGGCAACGAATTACCACTTTGACACACACACACACACACGCACACTCCCGCACGCGAACATGGCTAACAAAAAACGAAATGAGGGCGAACGTAGTAGAGGAAGAGCACGAAAAAAAAAGACGCGGCGGGGCGACGCGAGAGCACAAAACAGGATGTGAAAGAACAACAATACAACATCAAAACACGAAAGAAACTACGTGCACAATTGCTGTGCAGCAGCTTGTGTGTTCACATATGTGTGCGTGTGCTCAACCGCCTTCCTCCGGCAGCGGAAGAAGAGTGAAGGAGGGTGGGGCTACGTACGCGCTGTGACGCCACTCCCTCACCCACACATGAACAGAATCACACACGCATGCCAGCATATAAAGCCAAGCATGAATAAGAATAGCGCACTACGACACACACCAGCACCCGCATCCTCCTGCTACTGCTGCTTGCCTAGCTCTGAATCTCTCCATCTCTACGGTGAGCAACCCCACGTTCCGCACCCCATCAAAGCGCTTCACCAACAGATATGAAAAGGAACAAGGTGCAGCGAAGGTCGCCTGTGTGTGTGTGTGTGTGTGTGTGTGTGTGCATGGGGCACACAACTGCGATAATCCGCTCCATCAACAGCAAACCTTTTAGCGCATTCTGTCAAAAGTCTTCGCAGAAACAGTGGCCGCCGTGGTGCCGTCGTCGCGATCTTCGTAGAATCCCGAACCCCCTCCCCCCGCCACACACACACCGCGCAATGAACAATGCATCTCTGTATGGTGCAACCATCCTTCACGCTAACGGCGCATCAAGGCGCCGCAGCGCTCCTCTTGCTGTTTTTCTGCTGCGAGGTTGTATAGGCTTACCGCACAGCCACAGTGCCGGTGTCGGTGCTGCCGTAGCGGTCGAACCGGTTTGCAGAGTTGAGGGATTGCAGCTCTGCCGGATCGATCCCCACCACATACACCGGCCGCCTCCACCCGCGGCAGCATGTGGAGATAAGAAACATGAGTACGGTGAGGCACAGCAGAACGAGCCCCGCACGCACCGGGTTTGCCCTGGCGTAGGCTACAGAAGACTGAAAGGCGCCAATGCTGAAGGCCTTCACAGAAGTAAACGCACGTGTCACGATGGACTCGACGGAGTCCACAATCCCCGCATCGGTATTGAAGGTGTTCTTCGAGTCGCCGTCGCCGTGCTTCTTCGGTCGCTTAGTGCCCGACGGGTCCTTCGTTGTCGTCGTGGTGGTGGACGTCGACACTGTCGTTGACTGCGGCGTCGATCCGTCAGATGGCGTCTGCGCTGACGACTCAAAGTCATGATGTGACTCAGTGGGCGCGTTCTCGTCGGCGCTGGATTCGGAAGCAGACGGCACGCCACTTAGTTGTGGCGTTGAACTTGCGTTTGGGTTGTCTGCGCTGTTCTCGTTTGCATTCGGCACATACACCGGAACCGGTGCCCCCAGGCCCGGTTTCGCCACTGCCTGGTTCGATGATGCGTTGTACCTCCCTGGGCTGGTCGTGATGGGTAGCGGAGACGCGTGAGTGATGCCGTTCCTTGACGCCGAGACAGAGTTTGGCGACACTGACGAGACAACGACGACACTGTCGTGATTATCGACGCCACCTACCTTCGCCGGAGACCCTTCCAGCACGCGGTCCGCCCGCACTCCCAGGGAGTGGTTCGCGAGGCTCTCGTCCGCGCCCCTCCATGCATCTTTGAAATTGCCTTCACTCCTGTTGCCGCCGGCCAGAGCGGACTTGTCGTCGAAGCGGAAAATGAGGCGACCGTTGAGGGCCTGCGGCGGACGGGCGTTGCCGAAGCGGTGGAAGCCGTTCGGCAGCAGCGCATCCATCGCGTCGCGCAGCCTGCCGACCGCCACGGGTGAGATGAGAACTGGCGACGTCATCACCACCCATCGGACGTTCTCGGTGCAAGGTGGGTGCGTCAGGGAGCCGTCATAGAGCAGGTAGCTCTCGCGCGCCGGAATCAGCGAGAGGAGGGAGAGGTTCTCTGTCAGGAAGCACGTCGTCATGGCGTTGCGCTTCGGCAGCGATCCGTCCACTAAGATGTGCTGCAGCGCGCGCGATGAGGTGCTGTTGATCGTGGTGGAGGCCTTCAGCATCACCGCCACTATGAGTACATTACGCTTCTTTTTTTCCACATGATTTGTGGTGAAAGACATGTGCATTTCGACATCGGGGCGCAGCGTACGGAGTTGGTGCGCCGGCATGGCGTGAAAGTGCAGGCCCGTGAAGTGGTAGGTGAGCGAGTGGTTCAGCGGGTCGATCACCATGCACTCACTCATGCCATCCGGCAAGCGTCCCGGCTTCTCAAAGCTGACTGTGCTCACGATGCCCTCGTTGATGATTCGCATCTGCGTCTCCTCACGTGGGAAGACGCACTTGGCGGAGAACTGCAGTCGCTCCAGCGGGGCATTCGACACAACCTCGTTGGGGTTCACATTCGCGAAGGAAATCGGACTCTGCCGTCTCCCCGTCAAGCACAACTTTGGCCAATCCTTCAGGTTTGTGTAGTCCCAGGAGGTGCGCGAGCTGTCGGGACTGCCGAACACCAGCCCAGATGTGCCGTAGTTGCCCTCGTAGTACGAGTGCTGCTCGGCCAGCCCACTGACGACACCAGCGACGCTGACGAGAAGTACCAGCTGCGCGATGGCGAGGGCGCCACAGAAAGAAAGCCTCTTCATGGCGCGGCAGGAACAGAGTGCGGGAGAGGACGGCGCGTACAAGGGGTGTGTAACAATGTAACAGCGTTTCGTTTTCTGCAGAAATCTCATCACACGTGCGCCCTCCAGTGCTGCTTGCTAGACAAATGTACTACGAAAAGGAAATAGAGTGCGCGTCGGAAGCACCAGAAGTCGTGTGCAGTCCGTGCTTGGCAGGACGCCGAGAGACGACAAGGAATAGTGCACGACAAGAAGTGCCTCAGTGCTCGCGGTTTCACACGACACTTGCAGACCCCGAGGGTATCCGGAACGGCACCGACAGACAGGAGCAGAGAAAGGGCGGAGAAATAGAGGAGGCGCATGAACGGAAGGTGAGGGAGGTCGCACAGCCTGATACAGACATGGGCGCAAAGTGCAAACACTGGGCGCACAAGCACCAGCACAGATGGCAACTGCGGACAGAACTCGCGAGTGAAATGCGCCCACCTGCCTCCACTCACTGCTAGCGTCACAACGCTCTTTTTCTTGTTGGCCCTCCAGAGCGAAGATCGGTATCTTCAAGACAATAACCCTGCCCTCCCTATCGTCCGCGTCAGCTACCAGCTCCCACCATGAGCTGCCATGCGGAGGGTGGACGGAGCACAACAACAAAATACAGAAGCGATACACGGAGCAGCGTGCCGCTCAGAAAATATACACGTAATCCAACAGGGAGGATAGCGGCTCGAAAACGACAAGGTGGGCCAGCGCAAAGAGGACGTCCATTGGATGAGTGCAGGAAGGACGGGAATGCCGCCTCCCCTTCCTCCTCCCTGCTCCCCCCCCCACACACACAGACAAGCACACCGCTTTGTTACTTTTCGAGCAGCGCACGTGTGCGCCCCGTCGCAGTAGCGTAAGGAAGAAGAGCATGGCCCCTGCGTGTCGACAACAGAGTCGAGGAGAGAAGTGGGGGAGGGGGCGGACAGGAAAACACAGAGAGAGAGCACAGACGCTGCGCGGATACGGTTCCTCAAACCTTCCTGTCCTGGGTGGGCTCCCCCTTCCTTGCTCTCTTTTTCTATGCTCCTCTCTGTCGTAGATCCACCGTCGGCGTAACGGTGGCCGTACCCTCGGTCCTTCCTCACGCGTGTTGCAGTGGCCGCTACTGCGACAGCTGCACTGGCCGAACGTAGCGGAGTGATGGTGAAGACGGAGGCCAGCCACACCGAGAGAGGAAAGTGGGTGACATGTGCGCCAGAAATGAGTGTCAGCACAGTTGCGAGCAGGCGAACATGTCCCAAAAACATCTCAACTCCTTTTTCTGTTCTCTGCAGTGTCCCATCCGCAGCCCTCAAGGAGGCCTCTCTCAAGTCAAGGGCCCGTTTCCTCGCACGCGCTCACTTCCCTTGCCTCACAAAGAAGCGCGTCACAGGGGCAGATGTCCGCACACGGGTTCTCCCAGAGGGAAGCACAAGAGAGCCCACCAAGAGGTGCCGGCCATATCGACTGAGGAAGCGAAGGCGAACAAGGAAAGGATCCGTGACCGTATCACAGGGAAGGAATCAGGGATCGGAACCAGCAACGCACCACCTATCGACGATAAGTATGAAGTACGCAGCCACGAAACAGCAAGCACCTTAGTTGCCTGCTGACACGCACACACAAGACACCGTCAATTGGCGGGAGGTGTGGAGGTCGTAGCGCCGTAGCTCTTTGGAGTGCTCCCCGTCTTGCGTGACTCCAAAAACTGCTGCCGGGCGAGGTTGCCGCGGGAGGCGAGCAGGCGACTCGACGACGATGGCGTCCCGCTTAGACCCTCTGCATGCATGCTCTGAGTAGAAACCGAGAAGGGCACAGCGGTCTTGCCGCACATCTCCTCGTCACCATAACCCTTCTCGCCGGAATACGCAGAGCCGTGCTTGCTGCGCAGGCAGCAGTTGAGGAGGGCCACCGTCGTCACCGTTATGGTGACGAAAAGCAGAAGCCAGGCAAGAAAATACGCCAGCGACAGATGCGGCGCGTGTCCCGAGAGCGACGTAGTAGTTGCGTTGAGGTTATCCTTCAGCACAGCGTTTGTGGTCGTCCGTGCGGTGGTGAAGTTGTCCTCCATGACACAACGGGCACCCGATGGTCCCGCGATGGGCAACGGCTGCGCGGACGTGTTGGACGCCAGCGCAGCAGCCGCAGACGCAAGTCGACTGGAGGCGTTGTGCAGGGTAGCGTTGATGGCGTCCATGGTGGTGTTGATGGCGCGCTCCACCCTCTCAGAGGTTTCATTTGAGTAAATGATTTCCGGTGTGAAACACGGTTTCATTGTCGGTGAAGGGGGTGCCGAGGAGGCGATCGTTTGGCGCACGGCGACAAGGGCAATCAACAGGGGAAGGTATGCTGGTGGGAAAGAGATGCGTGCACAGAGGGAGGGGGAGCGGGGAGGTCGATGGAAAAGGGCGACAGGGTAGGGCGGGGGAGGGGGGGGGCAGCGCAGCAGCGCGAGGGTGCCGAGGTGTTGAGATGCTCTCGAAACAACAAGAACATACGCGCGTACTGGAGGTGGATGAGGGGGATGGAGAGAGACATCAAAGGACACCGCAGAAAGAAGTATGATCAAGAGGGCAGAGGCGGAGAAGACGCGCAAGAGAAGTTGATTGGGAGGGTGAAGCGTGAGAAGTCAGCATGCGAAACGGAGAGCAGGATGGATTGAGGGAACACAAGGAGGAAAAGACAGAGAGTCACACAAGCAAACGGTCTCTGCAGCGCACAGCAGCTGTGATACCTCGCCGACCAACCCCCATCTATCCCGCACCAGTCAGCTTATTCCGCACGCTTGAGCCGCGGTTATGCGTTCCATCGAGTGCACAAGCTGAGGGCTTCGCTCGTCTTGTTGGCCGGCACGTCTTTGCGCGTGTGCGTGTTCCTTGTCCCTCTCTTTATTTTTGTTCACCTCGGTGTCGCATCATTGCCCTTGCATGGATCCCTTCGGGCTGAGAGGGGGAGGGGGAGGGGTTCCATGAAGTGTGCGTCTGTACCGCTGCCCTCTGTTTTTTTTGGTTGTTGCTTCTTTGCGTGTGCGGGTTCGCTTGCGACGATGGGCGTCCAGTTGCCCACACGGAAGCGATGCAAGCGCGCACGCGAGACGTGAAAACAAATCCAGGGATCTCCTGTTCATCACAGAGGAGAGAAAAGTAAAGCTAAGCCCCATCAACACACACACACGGACCAGAGACGTGTGTGTGCGTGCACGTGTACTTGCACGAATACGCCACATGTCGCACATAAGAGAAGACGCGAGAGCGTGTGCATGACGGACACACAGAGACACAGACAGAGACATGGCAAGATGGAAGAGGCAGCACGCACAAACGCAAGCAAAGAAACAGAGAGCTAATATGGGCAGCATGCCAAGAGAGAGGTGGAGGGGGACGAGGGGAAGAGCGGGGGGGGGGAAAGACACACACACACCGAGGTGAACGGCAGCGATGAGATAGCGCACGATCGAGACAAAAGCAAGCAGCTCGTGCGGGTGCGCCCTTGCTTGCCTGCCATAGCGTCAGTGTGCATGTGTGTGTGCGTGTGTGCGTGCGTGCATGTTGTCGTAAAAGTGTGAAGAGAACTATATTAGCGCAGCGGGGATAAAGCACAGGCATGTCAGACATACATCGACAGAGGAGCGAACGCACAAAATCGAGGGGCTCGTGTGTGTAGAAAAGGAGAGGGAGGGGGAGGGGTAGATGATAAACATGACTCACAAGAAAGCAAGCACCAACATACACACACACACACGGACACATACACCCAACGAACCACATAGAGCTAAATATGCATCACCTACAACGAGGCAGAGCTACAGAGGGAGAGGGGGGCATGTTGGCCGAGTAAAAGAGAAGAAGGGGTAAAGTGGAGAAAGGGGGCACTGCTGCCCGCGAAGGCATTTCTTTTCGTTCTACCGCGCGTCTGCCGTTGCATCCAGTACGTTTGCTCTTCGTCTGTTCTCCCCTTCGTTCTCGGGAGTCGTTCTCGTGCACGCTTTAAGCCAGAGAGAGATAGGGGTGGTGTGCCGAAAGTTTCGTGTTTGTCGTCTTGCACTTTTTGACGTGAAAAAGTTTCATCGCGTTTTGGGCTCACTTTTATGTTGCGCGAATGAGGTAGAAGAGGCGGGGTGTAGCTGCGATGCCACACCCCGCTTACGTGCTTACCCCAGCTTGTGCGTAACATGCGAGGAGGGGAGAGGGGATGGTGGTGAAAAGAAAAAAACGAAAAGACTAACAGCCCAGCTTGGTGGATGAGGCGAAGCGGGAGGTGGGGAGCAGAAACAGACGCGAAACAGGGCGCTTCCCGTGTAGGTGTGTGCTGGCGCTAGAGTCGAAGAGGCGCCCTCTTTCGCAACAAACGGACACCGACAGAGATACACAAACATGCATGCACATGCGCACATTACACGATGAGCTCCCCCGTCTGTGTCCGACAGAATGAACAGCCGCACACCTCCAAGAGAGCCTCTCTTGTACAGTTGCACCTTCGCTATCCACCTCGTCTTCGGGAAAGACTCAGGGGCTGAAAGCTCATGGCACCTGTCATGTCTGCATGTCCTCGTCAGGGAGCGGAGAGAAAGAAAAACAAGAGAAGCAGCGAGGGCAGCAACGCAACAGGAAACCAAAAAAGAGGACAGTCGCTGTGGAGACACACACACACGCACTCGCGTGTACCTCACTCGATGCCGCCAACCGAAGCACACCGGGGAGGACAAGACAAAAAGGCGGCACGAAGCGCAGAAGGGAGCCCCTCCGTCGGACGCACCTGCATCTGTTGTGCACTCTTCCTTCTTGCTCTCCCACACACTCACACACACACATATATACGTTCGTTCTCTGGACAGGTGTCGCATCGGCCGGCCATAAAGACACACATCAGCACACGCGCACACAGAGCAGGGAAACAAACGAAAGTACCCCAAGCGTCTGCGCGTCCGCTCGGGCGTTCCACGAAACGCTACGGCGTCTTCGCCAGTCGCGAGACACGTAGAGACACGAGAAACGCACAGAAAAGAGTTAGAGAGCGGTTTTACAGCGGAATGTTACCGTGCTTCTTCCATGGATTGCGGAGCTGCTTGCGGGACAGGCGCTCCAGGTCCTCGCACACGCGCATGCGGGTCTGGCTGGGATCAATCACCGCATCCACAAATCCCTTTCGAGCGGCTGACAGTGGGGTGCAGAAGGCCTTCTCGTAATCGACGACACGTTGCGCCTGCTGCTCCGCCGTCTCCTTCGAGTACAGAAGCTTGCATGCACCGGCGGCTCCCATGACGGCAATCTCGGCGCGCGGCCAGGCGTAGTTGCTGTCACCACGGAGGTGCTTCGAGCTCATCACATCGTAGGCGCCACCGTACGCCTTGCGCGTGATGATTGTCACCTTCGGGACCGTCGCCTCAGCGTAGGCATACAGCAACTTCGCACCGTGGCGAATGATGCCGCCGTATTCCTGCTGCACGCCAGGCAAGAATCCGGGGACGTCTACGAAGGTGATGATCGGGATGTTGAAGGCATCGGCAAAACGCACCATTCGCGCAGCCTTGACGGAGGAGTCGATGTCCAGCACGCCAGCCTGCACCTTTGGCTGATTGGCAATGATGCACACGGAGCGGCCCTCAACGCGGGCGAAACCACAGATGATGTTCTTGGCGAATTGCGGCTGGATCTCGAAGAAGGAGTCTTGGTCGATCACAGGTAAGATGGCGTCGCGCATGTCGTACGCCTCCTTCACATCCACCGGCACGACCGTGTTCAGTGAGGAGACGTCGCGGTAGCGGTTGTCGGCCGTCGGCACAACCGGGGCAGAGTCGCGGTTGCTCAGTGGCAGATACGAGTACAGGCGGCGGAGCTGCGCCATCGCAACGATGTCGTTCGGGAATGTACCCGCTGAGACACCCGACTTGGTCGCGTGCACACACGGGCCGCCGAGCTCGTCCTTGGTGACTAGCTTGCCACCCACGGCACTCACCACCTCCGGACCTGTCACGAACATATAGGACGAGTTGTCCACCATGAATGTGAAGTCGGTGATGGCGGGCGAGTAGACGGCACCGCCGGCACAAGGGCCCATGATCATGGAGATCTGTGGTATGACACCAGAGAAGAGCGTGTTACGGAGGAAAATGTCAGCGTAGCCAGCCAGCGAGTCCACACCTTCTTGAATGCGAGCGCCACCGGAGTCGTTAAAGCCGATCACCGGCACACCGATCTTGGCGGCCTCCTCCATGATGCGCACCACTTTCGCGGCGTTGGAACCGGAGAGAGAGCCGCCGAACACCGTGAAGTCGTGCGAGAAGAGAAACACAGGGCGGCCAAAAACCTTGCCCGTGCCCGTAATGAAACCGTCACCAGGCACCTTCCTCTTCTCCATGCCGAAATTATGGCACTCGTGCTCAACCAGGGCATCACGTTCGCGGAACGTGCCGGGGTCGCAGAAGAGCTGCACGCGCTCCATGGCAGTCAGGCGCTTCTTCTTGTGCCGTGACTCCTCGGCGGCGGTCGGCTTGTGTGTGTGGCGGTCAAACTCCTTCGTTAGCTGCGAGGTGCTCATCCCACCCATACCCACGACCGCGGAGACCACCCCACATCGCAGCCGGTGCATCGTTTCGTTTTGCCCGTTTTTAACACTGGTGCGTGAGTGCGTGCGCGTTCCTACTCGCCTCGTCGTTGCGCTCACACCCAAAATGGGCGACGGAAGGCGGAGAAGAATCCGACAGAAAAAAGGGAGGAGCGAGGGGTGCAGCGACCGAAATCAAGCCCAACACACACACACACACACTCGCCTACAAAACCCCGGAAGACTCGAGAAAGAGAGAGCGTGAGCGAGTAGAGGAGAAGCCAGTAGAAAATCGAGAATGAAAAAAAAATCTGAAAAGACAGAAGAGGAAAAGGGAAGAGGAAGATGTGTTGTGCGCACCGGCGTAAGAGGGGGGGAGAGAGAGGGCAGGGTGGCCTGTATTGGATGGACCTGCGTGCCGCTTCTTTTTTTTTCCTTCTCTTGTGGCTGCCTTTGCTGTTGTTTCCTTCTGCCACCGTTCTGACGCGGTGTGGTTCCCTGGTGGAGAAAATGGACAGTGGGGGCTCGAAGCGAACGTGAGGAGGGGGAGGGGCCGTCCGTGTGTGTGTGTGTGCAGGTACCGGCGCCAGATGAAGGGGAAGCGAGGTAGGGAAGAGAGGGGAAAGACAGTTTTGAGAAGATGGCGAGAGAGGGAAGGGAGGAGAGGGGCCAAGGGGACGACAAAAAGCGAAAGAGGTGCGAAACTGAGGAGAGCAGTGGAGGAGAAACCGGCGCCGGCACGCAAGAAAAGGTCGTGATGCCTGTAGAATTTATTGATGCTGAGGGGAGAGGGAGAGGGAGTTAGGAGAAGACGCACCCTCTCCGTTCCGGCACCGCTTTGCCTCCCCATCTGAACCACCGCTAGTACTCTGGCCCTCTCCCGTCCAGCACAACCCTGTCGAATCACAAGCACGAGAACACGAAAACTGAGGAAAGAACAGAGGGAGAGAGGCGAGGGGGAGGGATGGCAGAAGATGGAGGTGGGCACCTCCGTCTGGCAATGATGACCCCTGTTGCTCTTTTGTTGCTCCCTTTCTTTTCTCCCACGCCTCGCTGTAGATGTCCACGCACCTTTTCCATTTTCTTGCACAGCATGCTGTCGCGTCACCGTCTTCGATCATTCCTTTCTTCGGTGGGTGGCGTTGTCAAGAGAAAGAGAGAAAGACATCAGCGCCCCCGAGACGAAAACACGCAAAGGAAGCGTGACGAAAAAAAACGGAGAAAAAATAAGACAGCGCTCGATTACTGCTCCACACCAAGCATGGGCAAACCAGACAGACACATGAACAAGTACAAGACAGACGCCGCAGTCAGCTCAAACACACCCACACACGCGTGCGTACGCGCCAGCAAATATCGTTGCGTCGCACACACGAACCAAACAGCAAAACAGGCGCGTAGAGTAACGGTGTACAACGAACACACACACACACAAAAGGTGAAAAAGAGAAGGCAAAAAAAAGTGGGAAAAGATGACGACATCGACAACTGTAAACGCCGAGAATAAGTTTCACATGATCATTGACCACGGGAGGGGGCGCACCGAGACAAGTGTGTCTGTATCTGTGGCTGAGTCTGAGTGTTTGTGTTCACTCGCCTGAGACGCGCCTCGCACACAGGCACACGCGTGCCCACACACCAACCTAACAGCACGAGTCACAACAGGTCGGGAAAAAAAAGAGGCTACAGAGAGAACGGCATACAGAGAAGAAAACAGAAGCGCCAACAACAACGAAAAAGCAAAGCGCGCACAGAACGCGAAACGAGAGAGCGGCACACGTAAAAAAACACTCGCACGACACACAACAGCCCCCTCTCTCTTTCTTTTTTTCGGATTCCAACACGGCTCTTTCGCCATACGGCATGCGTCTAATACCGCTCCATCTCACGCTGCCCAACCTGTGGCAGGCCGCCGCCCACCCCCCTTTCCACCATTATGCACGTAGTGCGAAGAAGCGCTAGACACACGCATTACGGCAATGCGCCGACTCATCCATCTGAGCACTGCACCTCTGCCTTGCACTCTACACAGTCCCCCCACCCCCCGCCGCTGAGCAGGCCGCCTCACAGCCGCGCGCCCACGGTGCCGGCCGCCACCCCTGGTGCATCCCGCGGGGCGACACCCGGGCTCCCCAGCAGCGGGCAGTGTGAGGGTGGGGTGGGATTCGCTCGACACACGCGGGCCCTTTGCCCATCAACATGGGTGGCACACCAGCAGCGACGCATCGCTCTGACGTCCACCCCCCTACACGTCGTACGTACGGTTGAGCGTGCCACCACCAGAAGCGGCTTCGCATTGGCAGGGATAGGGAAGGGGGAGGGGCTGCTTCGCTCCTCCTCACACAGAGAGCGGGGCCCTGTGCCCTGAGATGCCACGCTGAGGTGTCCCCCCTCCCCCCTCCCCCCTCCCCCCTCCCGCACGTCGAGAGGGGAACCGAGCCAGCGAAAGCAATAACGGAAAGCACAAAATAGAGAACAAATGGAGACATTCTCTCGAATTTTTTTGTACTTCCGTTGGTGTGTGCGTGTGCGTGCGTGCGGGAACGGAAGTGATAAAGTTGGTGGTGGGGTGGGGCATGAGTAGGTTGTTGTATCAGCCTTGTCTGTCTGTGTGTATGTGTGTATACACGGAACGGAAGTGGTGAGGGAAGAAAAAAGCAACAGGACGATGAAAAATAAGAATAATGAAATCAGCTGAAGAGAGAGAGGTATAGAAGAGACCAACACGACCGAGATCCGTCCGCGCAGGGGAAAAAACACGGGAGGGAGCTGTAAAAAAAAGAAGTACAAACAAGAGGGAAGGGAACACCGATGGAGAAGACACACACACACACGCACCGACACACACACACACACAGACACACGCACACACACAGGTAGCGAACACAGCGAGACACACACACACATGTCAATGCTCAAACGATGAAGAAGGAAAGCGAGAGCCGAAAAATAATAATAAGAGGTCACCGACAAGGTCACTAACAGCAACTTAAGAAAAAAGATGACGGAGGCCGCAGCAGCAGCAGTGTTGGTCGCCATACAGGGAAGATGGATGGCGGGAAATCAGTACAAGTAGAGGGGAATACGCAATGCATGGTAGGTAGAAGTGCTAGTGGTGGTAGTGGTGGTAGTGGCGGTGGCGGTGAGCAATGATGAAACAGAAACGGCGAAGAAAGAGCGAATCACAACAAACGTAGAGCAAAGGGAACATCACGGCAAGACGGGAATCGAATGAACAGTTCACATCAACGACAGCATCAAAAAAGTGGCGACAAGAAAAAGGAGGAGAAAAACGTGTCTGGGCTACGGAGGCGGCCTGCGTCGCTGCAATCCGGAAAAGACACACACACACACACACGCACACAGAGAAAGGAGAAACAAGGCAGGGAAGAGACGGAGGATGGCATGAAAGCTTGAACAAGAAAACGACGAAGCAAGAATACGAAATTAGTGGAGATGTTGAGGGGTGTGACGGAGAGAAGCGGGAGGGGCTCTCGAACGAAATTGAGTTGAAGTCAGGCAGACAGCAACAGAAATAAAAAAAACACCAAAGTCGTCCTCGTTTGACAGGTGTTTGATGGGCAAAACGGAAGGAGGGGTGGGGGCAGGTAGATGTGGCAGCGAAGCATAGAGCAACGGCAATCCTCTTCTGTGGATGAGAGAGAGCACGCACCAACAGAGAAAGTGAACAGCTGAGAAAGAGGGGAGACGGGTGCACCTCTCCCTTCGCTTGGTCTCTTTCCCGTTTCCGCCCCCCCCCCACCCACCCCACCTCCAGTGTCAGCGTTTCTGTGTCCGTGTATAGGTGTGCGTGTGCGTGCAAGAAAAAGATTGGCGCACATCCCCGCAAACATTACTAGGCATCACCTTGACAACTAAACTCGTTCACTACAGTGGGAAAGACAAGGATGAAGGAAGTTGTTGTATCCAACGTTTTTTTTCTTTGTACCGTCGCGGCACAGCGATAAGCCGGCGTCAAGGTACACCACATAAAAAAGTCAGGATGAACACAACAGAGAGCAGTTACGGAGAATTCCAAGCAGCTGCGAGTTTCCTTCGGTCGTCGTCCTCGTTGCATTCATCTCACTTGGGGTCCTCGTCGTAGCTGTGTAGCAGTCACCTTTGTCTTTTACGACTTCTCCCCCTCCCCTTCCTGCAACTCTTTGTCCATCCCATCCCCTCCTCCCCCACCCCCAACACACACACGAATGTATACATATATAGAGAGATATATAGATAGATATATGGAGAGACGCACATGTACTCGAATTCCTTTGCTGACGTAAGCTGACCACCACAGCACCACAGAAAAATACACAAGACGCAACACACAGAGAGGGGGAAGAAACGGAGAGGCGGAGCGGGAGGGGTTGAGGGCGGGGAACGGAAGAGAAGAACGGTCCCTTCGTTGTTTTTCTTCTGTCTTGTGCATGAGAAAAGGGACATACGGCAGGAGGGATCGACATCTCGGGAGATCGCGTGAGAGAGGGAGGTGATCGCTGCATGAGCATACACACACACACAGGCGCGCATGCAGAAGACAGACAGACAACACAGAATGGAGAGGAATGAAAGGAGGGGATGGAGGGGGAGGGGGAGAAGGAGGGGGGCATGAAGAGGCCAGCGTTGAAGTTGCGGTGAGCAGTGATCCACCCACCCACACACACACACCTCACCCCTGGCCTCCCCCCTCCGCAGTCCTCTCTGTTGTCTCTCCACCTCTCGCCCTCTCTTGTCGTTCCAGGAGACAGGCAAGAGAGCAAGGCTACGGAGCTGGAGGCAGGAAACACACAGGAAAAAAGAGAAAATCAAACAAGATAAGCCACAGAACATAAAAGTGACTACACCGAAGGCGCACGCATGCGCGTACAACGCAGAAAAAGGGATCTGAAATAAAGCTGTCATGTGCCTTTAGAACTTTATATAGGGTAGGGAGTCTCGGAGAGAAGCAACGAAAAAGGAAACAAAGCTGTTGCACAAGTGATGCGAAGAGTCCACGGAACAAGTTAGCCTCGATGCCCCTCCCCCGCATCCTCTTCCTTCTTCCGAGGTAGCACCGTGATTTCTATGCACACGACGCGGCTTTTGCGTCCACGTGCCAGTCTCCATCCGCAGATGTGTATACGTGGGTGCGATGGCAACTTGCCGCGTGCAAAAACGAGTTGCCCTTGATCTTTTTCCTCTCTATTGTCTGCACAGGTCTAGGGAAGTCACCGCGCTCGTGTTCTCTCCTACTATATGCAGCGCTTCGCCCTTGTACCACGAAGAGTCCAGGAGACCACACCCATCATGCAAAGCGTGGCTACTTGTTGAGGGGCAGGCGAGATCAAGAGGCGCAGAATGTGGGGCTGTGGGGCGGAAACAACAACAACAAAAAAAAAGAAACATGGCAAGCAGCGGTGTGGAAGTTTCACTGCTCTACGCCTTGAGACACACTCGCACACTTAAGCACGCACGCACGCCCCCCTCCCCCACCATCCCTTTCCCTGTGACAATGCGAAGAGAGCAAGAACAGCGCGAAACAGCATTGGAACAGGAGAGACATACAAGGCGCAGAGAGGAGAACGAAGAGAGAGAAGATTGTCACACAGATGATACTATAGGGAGGACGTGAGGGGTGAGATGCAGAAAAAAAAAAACATAAAAACATAAACGCGCAATAGAGGCACAGATGACGGAGAGCGTTGGTATTCTCATCCCTTCACGTTTTGGCTTGTTACTTCCGCCGTGTTGAGAACCTCCATCTGTCTACACCTCGCCGATAGCCGACAACCACCGGTCGTGTCCCTGTTGCAAGACAGCAGCATCACGTGCTGAAAACAGTGGCCTCTGCCCCCTCATCCCCCCCCCGCATTTTACCTCGCTACGCGCACGAGCATTCTTGTGTGCACCCACTTCTCCGTTTGCTTGTTTCTCTTTTCATCGTTTCTCACAAGCCCCCCCCCGTCTCCCGACCCGCATCATGGTGTGTCGCGGCTAGTTGGTCGATGGCCCGGATACCTGCCTTTGAATTCTCACTTCCATCGCTGCACCGCACTCTGATGAAAGGCGCGCGGTGCCTCAGTACGTAATCGCACAGGCGCGCGTAATACCCTCCCAGTTGTGCACACTGCCCAGCCTTTCTTCTTCGACGCGTGCACTAGCTCTTCTTCTTTCGTCTTTTCGCCCCTCCTCTGCGTGCCTGCCGGCGCCTTGTATATATTTGTGCCTGGTGTGCGCCGGCGACACGGCGGCAGGTAACTTCTTTGTTTTCACCACTTCGGTGATCATCTCCGCGAGACGTGTTCTTCTCCTTTGCGACTACCGTCTTTGACAAAATCGCCGTGGGGGTGGGGTGGGAAGGGGGGCGGTGTTCGCACCCACAGACTCTGGCGCATTGGATATCACACATGAAACACTCATGTGCACGGGGAGCCCCCTCACATAAAACGAACACAGATCAAAAGAAGCGCCGCACAACATCATCATCGGCGGAAGAATTTTCCCCAAAGAGTGAAGATTAGAAAAAGAAACGATTAAACGTATGTGTACACGTGCGTGCTTGCCTTCCAAGCACGTACGAAGGTGTACGTATATGTTGTTGGTGGTTTCGTTTGGCATGCGGAACCCACCCGCCGACACGCAAGGCGCCCGACGGATGGATGGATGAATGGAAGAAAAGATGAGACACACACACACACACACACAATAAATAAATAAAACGTTAGAGCAAAAAAAAAACGAAAAACAAGACCCGACGCCGTAACGACGGTCGATACACACACAACGCAGACACAAAAACCAAATCGACATGATCCGATTCACCACCAAGTTGGTATGAGAACTGCCCCCCCTCCCCCGCTCCTCTCCACCACTCCCCCTCCCCCGCACAACCGCACACGCGCACTCACTGAGGCATACGCAGGGAAGGGAGAGGAGAGGGCGGGGCAAGGTAACAAAGAAGCGACACTTTTCACAGACTGAGGTGAAGCGGGGCATTGCCGTCCTCGCACAACCACGAGCCGGAAAGGCACCAAAAAATCTGCAAAGGGCAAGCCAAGCCAAAAGAGAACGGGGGCGAGCAGGAAAAGAATACGCACCATCCTTCCAACACCACAACAGCGGCCTCCCGTGTATGCTGCGCATGTCTACGCGTGGGAAGAGAGGGCGAGGCAGGTAGGCAGACAGGGATAAATGGGCGAAACGGAAGAGGAAGGAGGAGGCAGTCTCTTTAGACTTTTCCCTCACGCGGCGCCGTACGCCGGCCAAGCCATCGTCAGCACCTCCTCCTTCGCGACGGGCCGCAGTGTTCGCAGGCGCAGGTTCGCCGCCGACTCCGCGAAGGTGCGCACCATCACGTTGGGCCGCATCACCTCCGATCGCGTGCAGTTGTTCGATGTCATCAGAGAGGCCAGTTCGAACATGGAGATGCAGATGTGGTAAGTGCCTGGTACGCCTTGGCGCGGAGCATTCATGATTTGCTCCATGCATAGGTGGAACGAGGCTTCGTTGCCATGCAGCCCGGCTGGACTGTCTTCTGCGGTCACAAAGTCGAGGTGACTACTCACGCGCTCCACCACCTTGGGCCATACGGAGCAGCAGATCATGATCGAGTTCGACTTCGCCTTTTCGTAGTACTCCTGGAACACCTCGAAGGTGAGCTGGTCGCTGTCCTCGGAAGAGAACCCGCTGGAGAGGGTGGAGTAGCAAGTCATCAATAACTCCTTCACTTGTCTCCGCTGACCTCGCACAACGTTGGCGATGGGCAGCCAGCGGTACTGCTGGACGGCCTCCTGCGCAGGTAGCACGCTGCTCACCATACGCGACATCATCCGCACCGCGATGCGGACGCAGGCAGCAGTAATGATGGGACGTGTGTCCTCCGCCACGCATTGCGGTGCGGGAGAGACGGCACACGGCGTCTCCTCCACAGGAGAGTTCGCCGAGCGGGCCGTGACAAATTGGTCCAGCAGGCGATGCACGACCGGCACACCATCGCGCCATCGCCCACGCTGCGTGCACTCCACCCAGTGGTGCTCCACCCACGCCTTAGACTTGCAGTTTTCACTGCAGTAGAAAGCGCTGCAGTTGCTATCGCACGGCACAGGGTTGACAAGAACGTGGAGAGAGTTGAGCAGGTGCTTCGTCAACCCGGGAATCTGTTCTGTTACCTGAGCCTCATCGACGAATGGGCGGCCGCAGTGGCAGCACATCGGGCAGCGCTGTCGCCCGTTCACAACGCGGTATATGCTGCTCAAGAGCGGAAAGACGCAGCTCGTCGCCTCCTTCATCACAATCTCGTTTGCGTCGATGTTCTGCGCCACCACAGCGATCGCGCGCTTCATCGAGTCGTCGTATGCAATCCGCATCTTTTTGTACCGCTTTGTGCGGCCCTCGTACAGCATCGCCACGGAGTTGCCCTCGAGCAGGTTGCGCACCACCGCGCTGGCGCTGTCGCACTTGAGCGCCGTCGCGTACATCTTCTGCGCATCGACAAATTTCTTCATGCTACGCAGGACATTGCCCGTTCGGATGTACCCCACGCTCTCCCGCGGAACGAGGTGCACCACACGATTAGCATCCTCGAGAGCCCGCTCCTTCTCACCCGCCAGAAGATATGCGACAGATCGACTGCTGCGCACGCGCGCCTCTTCCTCTGGCATTTCCTCGAGCGCGCGGTTGTAGTAACGGAGCGCCGCTTCGCAGTTGCGCTTGCCGATTTCCGCCGTTCCCTTCTTCATGTATGCCATGAAGCTGCGGCGGCGCGCGTCGTCCGCGGAGCCTGCCACATTGGCGGCGCTGCGCACAGATTTCAGCGACGCCACGCCGTTGTTCCCGGTGGATGCCGTTGCCGCCACTCTCGCGTCCATCACCGTCCTGTTCGCTTCTGCGGCAGTGGACGTGACCGCACCCAGCTGCACTGGCTTGCTTAGGATTTCCTCTGCGTTGTCCTCCAGTTCCAATCCGGAGAGTCCACTGCGAATGCTCGAGTAGTACCGCGTCGCCTTCACCTTTGGCTCACTCAGGCACGCGCGGTAGAGGGTGCAGCCAACGCGCTCGAAGCCGTCGATGTCGTTGCACAGCACAAAGGTGTAGTCCCCGGTGTGTCTGTCCACCTGCACCCGGCGCCGCGGAACAGCGAATACGACCTCCATGATCGGTTCCCAGTGACTGCTTTCCTGTGCGATCTTGGCAAACTCGACGTCACGCAGCTCCACCTCACACCCTAGCGGGTAGTCCTCAGCGGCGGGGGCAATGGGGCGGTCGTCCAGGTTGCTCGCCGCGAAGAACGGCATGTCAGGGACATCGCCGTCATCCTCGGGACAGAAAGAGATGAGGTTGTCCTCCTCAGCCGCAGCTGCAATGTCCATGAACATCTGCATTTTTTTTACTGCTCTGGGTATCTAAGGCGATTCGAGAAAACAAAATAATAGAGCCTACGGTAAGTTCACGCAGCCACACTGAACCGATTACCGCCCGTGGGGTTTGCTTTTTTTTGTACGTTATCGCACCCTTGCGTGGCGGTGACCGTCTTGCGGTCTCCCCCACCGCGACCGACCGATGTCCGCCTACACACGGCACCGACGCGGCGAAGATACAACGACGCTCACGTCAAGGCACTCCCCACAGACGTACGCCTGGACTTGAAATAGAAACCAACAACCAGCAAGGAGGAAGCCAAGTGCAGCAACACACTTGCACAAGTGGAACGATCCCCCAAAGATGCTGCACCTCCACACCCAGGCACATGCAAACAACCCAACGAAACGAACAAAAAGGCAACACTACCAAAACAAAAAAAAGAAGTGCACGAGAGACGAGACTCAATGACAACACCACGAGGGGGAGGGCGGGTGCAGGGGGGGGGAGAAGAGCGAGAAAAATTCAAGCACGCTTACACACACGCACGCACGAAAAAAAAAGGTGTGCAAAATGTAGGGGATGTGTACGTTCTTTATACATATATATATATATACGTATATATATACATACACATACAGATATATATAGATAGATGTATTAGATGGGTAGACGTCGGTGTTGTCGTGGAGGTGAAGTGGGAAGAAAAAAAGGGGGAAGGGAGGAGGGAGGTGCTAGAGAGCCACGCGCGCTCTCGACAAAGGAGAGAGAAGGACGAGGAGGGAGCGAGCAGTAGATGAAGAGGACCAAAGATGGAAAGGCTAGTGGAGTTAAGGCAGACTCGGAACGGAGGAAAGAGAGTGTGTGGCAAGGAACGCTAGGGAAGGCAGCAAGAGAGAGAAGAGATCAAATAAGAAGCTAAAACGGGTCAAAGGAATATATAAATATACACATATATATATATGTGTGTGCGTACCGCCACCGATGCGCGCAAGCACGGATGCACGCAAATGCCGGCAAACGAAGAAAAAAAGAAAAGAGAGAGACGCCAAACGCACAAACAAACAAGACGATGATGATGGTACCAGATTCAAAGGTTCAACGCACATACCACACGCATACACCCAGACAGACAGAGAAAGCAAGCACACGTGGGTGCGCAGAACAAACAAACACGAACAAGCAAATAGGCCGAGGCAGAATCATAGAGGAAGAGGGAGAGAGGAGAGATGAAGGAGTTGGAGGCGGAAACACATGAGCAGACTAACACGCCAAAGTACAAAAAAAAGAAAGAAATGGAGCGTCAAGGAAAAGGAAAGGGAAAGGGAGGGAGGGAACCAAGCAACCCAACAGTAAGCCAACAACAACAGCAAAGGAACAAGTCTTCCCCGCTGTTGCTCACTATCTTGTGTGGAGGACTCCTATTCGGTCTGAGTACGTATACGCCTTTCTTTCGATGTATTGACAGAGGGGGAGGGAGCAGAGGGGGAAGACACACGCGCACAGATAGGTGCAGGTTGGCAATCACAGTGTGTGTGGGAGGAGGGGGGAAGAAGAAAGGGAGAAGAAAGGGAGAAGAAAAAAAAACGAGCACGCGAATGAGAAATGATGATGACGAGAAACAACAAGCACGGGAAGGTGATAAACCGAGAGACGAGAGATCACAAAAAAAAAACGTACAAACCACGGAGCGCGTATAAAGTGCGGGAGAACGCACACACATACACACACACACACACACACGTAAAAAAAAATGAAGGAGAGCTTGTAACTGTGTTCCAGATTTGTTTTTTCTTTCTCCTTCTTGTTGTCCGTGTTTCTCCTTCGCTTTATATGCGCAGGTTTTAAATATATCGATACATGTACTACGCATAGGCGTATGTCTGTGTTTGTGCAGAGGAATCCCACAGCAGCGGCAGCAGCCGTAGCAGCAGCAGCCGCAACGAACAAGAAGAGTTTGAGCGGGTAGGTGGAGGATAAGGGAGGGAGGAAGGGGAAGGGGGAGGAGGGGGAGGGGGGAGTGTGTCTACCGAGAAAGCACCAAGGCACGTACACACACCCACACAAAACAACCACAACAGCGAAAATCAAAACGGTCCTTCCACACCAGCAGCACCGGCAACAAGCGGGGGCGACGATGTCTTTTCAGAGAAGAGAGGAGAGCGGTCAAGGATTACAAAGGTGCGCGTGAGGGAGAGAGGCGGAGAGATGGTGAAGAAGAGAAAGCACAACGCAAATGAAGGCAGCACCTACATGAACAAAGAATGGGCGATGCGAGCGCAAAGGCACGCTCATGCCTAGACAGACACACAGAGAGAGACACTGATACACTAGACGGCTGCTACTGGGAAAGGGGGGAAAAGTGGCCACCACAATGCGTCGCAGAAATCGACGTCACAGTTGCTGCTTCGTCACAAGGGAAGAGAGGAGAACAGTCCCTATACCTTGAAGGCGGGCTAGATGGAAGACGAGAAGAAAAACGAGAAAGGGGAAGAGAAGCACGGAGGCTCACACGCTCAGGCACATACACACACACAAACTCGCCCTGGCACACACCCGAGAAAAAAGATTGAGAAGAGGAGCGGGAAGCAAGAGAAAAACTCAGCACGGGAGAGAGAGAAAGCGGGAAAAGGAAGGATGAGGGGATGACAACGGCCTCACTCAACTCACCGATTACGAACAAAAAAAAAGAAGCACGAGAGAGATAGAGATAGAGAGAGAGAGAGAGCGACAGGAGGAAGGGCGCAGGGCGGACACAACAAAACTGGTAAGAAAGACCAAGAAAAAGGAGTCGCGCGAAGACGAACCGACAAAAAAAACGAGATCGGGTATTTTGACTTCTGTTGTTCTTCCGTCCACATCAGCGAACAACAAGCGCCGCACACCCAGAGACGAGGAGAGAGGGAGGGAGGGAGGGAGGGGGGAGAAATTATGACGGAGAGTTCGTTGACGGCTCTTTTTCGAGCCTGTCGCGTCCTCTCCTTTTGCGCGTCACCAATGAAGCCTTCTTCTTTAGCTTCGTATCAACTTCCTCGTCCGATTATGAGCGTGCCCGCGGGCTTGTAAGAGAAACAGCGAGAAGTGGGGATGTCGTGCGTGCGTGCGTGCGTGTGTGTGTATCGCGTGCGTGCTCGTTCCCCTAGCTTGTCTATGCGTTTCTCTCTTGTTTTCGCTGTGAGATGAAAGAGGCGCCCGTGCAGCACAAAAAAAGAAAGAAAAGACAAGGGCGGGGGCCGGCAACAGTCTGTGGCGTATGGTGCACGTGGGGCGTGCGAAGGTGTTCGCGGCACTCCGTGTATGTATGCGTGTGTGTGTGTGAGGGGGAAGGAGGAGGGGGGAAGAGGGGGCGAGAAAGAAAAAAAGAAGAAAAGAGGACAGAAGGGGGTGGCGGGCAAGTCTGGGCCCAATCTGACTCTGCAGAGTTTCTTTCTTGGCGTGTGCAGGTAGGACCCTCCAGCCTGCACACACGCGCGTGTGTGTGGGTGGGTGTGTGGGTGTTGACCAGGTGGTGCGTGTGCGCGCACCGACCAGGCAAGAAGAATCACAAGAGAGAAGAGAAGTGGCGGTGGCGTGGGTGTGTTCACAGAAAAAAATCAATGAGAGGGAGGAAGGGAGAGAGGAGTGAATGCAAGGAGGAAGAGAGGCTAGTAGATGTGCAGCTGCCGTTGTTGCTGTGGCGAAGGAGTGGGGGGAGGGAGGGGATATCCGTTGGAAGTATCGCAACGGCTTGCAGCAACACAGATGGCAGCGAAAAGCACAGGCAGAAATATTCCTGCACTCACTCACGTAGTTGACACGAACAGAATCGCCTTCGATGGCCAGCATTGCACACGAGCAGCTTTTCCCCTCGTCCGCACTGCTACGCTTTACTTACCACGACAAACAAAAGCCCTATACATCATTCCGCGAGAAAACAGCCGCCCTCTCTTACCCAATAGGGAAACGTTAGGGAGGACCAGGAGACCACAACATCCTCCACCTCTCGCCCCTTTTTTCGTATTTTCCGTTGTGCACGTGCGCTCACCTATACACACACACAATGAAGCTCACTGGTGGTCGGCAAACATGAGGTCAAAGAGTTGAGACATGCGCATGGCGTCACTCACTGCCTCGCTACGGTCAGAAAGAAGTTGCTTCATCCTTTCCACCTGCACGCCCCAATCCGCACTGGGTAGGTCAATGGCGGACATTAGCCGAGGCACCTGTTCTATGATCAGGGTGCTGCGGAACTTTTCTTCGGTGCCGGTCGGAGGCTCCATGAACGACAGCTCCTCGAGCGCACGCTGCACGTCTTGCAGCGCGGGCAGCTGATCCAGCAGTGTCTCATTCAGCAGAGAGCGAACGCGCAGCAGCGCAGCCTTCTTGTTCTGTGTGTACTGATACTGCCTGCGACACTCGGCATCGCACAGAAGCTTGTGCAGGCAGAACCACGCATGCGCCTCCGGCACACATACCCGCTGCGACTCGTTCCCCGGCGCCACGACAAAAGCCCCGTTGTGGAACTTCTGCACCTCGCCGGCTGAGCGGCGCAGCCACGGCTGGAGTAGCAGCACCTCTGCCAAGCCGAAAGGGATGTCGTTTTTACGCAAGATGCTGTTCATGGCCGACAGAGGCAGCGCCTCCAGCCGATCCGTGACGAACCACAGCAACGAGATGCACCCCATGGCGCGCTGAATGCGCTGCTCCCGCAGCTGCTGCTCCAGGTACGCAAGCGGGCTCTCCTTCGCCGCCGCAGTCGGCACCTCGCCGATGCCCTTCTCGGAGAAGAGACGAGCCACCTGGCGCCAGCAGTAATCGATCAGCTCCAGCACATCATCGCCGAAGCCAGTCACCACCTCCTCGTAGAAGCAAACACACTCCAGCAGGTTCACGAGCACTGATTCGTAAGCGCAGTACATGTACGTCGCCGTCGGGTTGTGCGTGACGGCCTCGACAGCGCCTGGTAGCACGCGTTGCCTCCACACCTCCATCACAAGCAGCTCGTGCAGGACGTCGCCAAGCTTGTCGTGCTCCAGAAGGAACGACTTCACAAAGTCGTCCGTCTTCTGCATGGCGTTGCTGTGCGTGCACATATTGAGCCGTTCCATCGCCTCACGCTGATCCTTCCAGGAAGACGTGCCGACCTCCTCCATGGAGAAGGAGCGCAGTTGCCGGATGCTGATCTCCGCATCCACTGGCGAGAGGGCATTGCCCTTGTACTCCATCCGAAGCTTCAGTGTGCAGTGGCAATGGGGAGGGGGGGGGAAGAGGGGGGAGGAGAGACGATGAACTGGGTCTTTATGCCTGGATGCGTCTCGTGTGAGCTGACCTTGTTGACCATTATAGGAAACTCACCGCGAGATCTACGACACACGAGAACACACCGCACCCACCCCAGTCCTGTTTTTTTTCCTTTCTCGCTAAGTGAGGGTGTAATGTGTGAGTGGTGTGAGGTGCACTCAAGGATTTCCGATCGGAGGAAGAACACACCACGCTGGTTGTGTATCGATCAGAAAGCCGTTTCGGTTTTTTTTTCGCGTGTGTGTGTGGGTGTGTATGTATGCATGTGGTTGCTCGTGTATGCTCCTTCTCTAACGGACCCTTGCGTTTCTGTGAGGCAATCTATAGGGTGTGCTGTCGATGCTGGCAATAATGCTGTTCTGACCGACGGGTTTGCTGATCATTCAGGTGCGCTCATGCGTGCTCGTGCGTGTGAGGGTGTGTGCCGTCGTAGGCAGGGAGGGACCGTGATGAGGAAAAGGGCAAGTCGTGTTCACACACGCCAAGATGCAACGACAAAGAAAGCAGTTCCCCACTACAGAGAAGCGGCGGAGAACAGCATTCGGGACCCCCACCAGCGGCGTTAGTGCAGGCGGCCATGCGCTTCACACTCGCCGAAGCGGGAGGCAGTTAGCCCCGCCTTCCCCTTCAACGCTACCGCACAATGAAAACAGCGTAGAAATAAAACACGCAGAGAGGGATCGGGAGAGAGGAAGCACTGAGCGAGACGTACATCCACGCCTCGATCCCTTACACCTTCCCGACTACCAGAAACTTGTCTTGCCGCGCGAAACGGTATGCGGGTGGCGATTCGGTAGCACACTTGTACGTCTAAGAGAAGCGAAACACATACACGAAACCAGGAAACAAAAAGATCGAGGGGGGAACTGACATGGAGGCACAACAACAACAACCAGCGGTCTTTTTTCGTGTTCGTTTCGGGACAGAAACACCCGAAAAGGCGGGAAACCTTCCTCCTCCCCTCCCCCCACTCTTAGCGACACGGCCTCAGTAGAGGCGACGCCGCATAGACGCGTGAGGCCGCCCCCGCCGCACAAAAACCGATAGAGGCGAAGGGAGAAGCAAAGAACTGTAGAGCATCTAGGAACACACACGCACACAAGCACACGCACACTTATATGCAAAGAAAGGGTGACGATGTAGGGGGAGACTCACAGTGAGAGAGATCTGCCGTGAAAGGGGTCGAAATGGGAAGAAGGTGCAAGACAGAAAAACAAAAGAGGGAAATCATCTAGGGCGGACACCCCCACACGCGCACACGAGGAGGGGGGAAGAGACAGAGACAGAGGCAGACAGACAGGGAGGTGCCGAGGAATGATGCCGCGCTCGAGGGGGACGGAGCCTACAAAGCAGTCCCAAGCACAAAAGTGGCACCCGAGCTCTTTTTTTCCTCTCTCTTGCGTGCGCACTGCTGATGCGCATCACGACTATCACTCGCGTAATGTTGCGGGTACCAAGACAGCGAGAGAGAGAGGGAGGGAGAGAGAGAGACAGCACTTCTGTTACAAGCAGCGAGCATGGGCCCGCTCTCCCCCTGCGGCGTGTCTCGCTTAGCTGCGCGGCCGCTTTCCCGTCGGTGGCGTAATGCCGTTCGGACCATAGTAATATTTGAGCAAGAAGGGGTGGTTCAGCACGCGATGTAACACCAGCCGCTTCGACCCCTCGCGGATGAGCAGATTCGAAATCAAATCCTTCGCCTCTGGTGGGACGCTCTCGGGGATGGTGTACTGCATCGCATGGATCTTCTTGTAGATTTGGTCGTTGTCCTTGCTCACGAACGGTGTGTGGCCCACAAGCAGTTCAAAGCAGAAAATGCCCAGGCACCAGAGGTCGGCGCTCATGTCATACATCTGCCGGCTAACGATCTCGGGTGGAAAGTACTCTGGCGTGCCGCAGGAGGTCTTGCGCCGGTTCAGCGGGTCATGCACAGACCAGCCGAAATCGGCGAGTTTGATGTTCTGATTGTGGTCCAGCAGAATGTTCTCCGGCTTGATGTCGCGGTGCAGAATGTGGTGCTGGTGAAGGTACAGAAGTGCCTCGGCCAGCTGTGCCACGTAGCGGGCTGCCGTCGGCGGTGGGAACAGCTTCACGCGATTCAGCTCGCTGTAGAGCATGCCGTTGCTGCACGGCTCCAGGATAAGGTAGATGTCGTGCTCATCGAAGAAGTAGGCGTACGTGCGCAGGAGGTACTTGTGTCGTGTGTTGAAGGCGATCTCGATCTCGCGCCGCAGCTGATTCACGATGTCAAACTCTGCCAGCTTCTTGATCGAGAGCTTCTTGATGGCCACGACGTAGTTGCTCTTGCGCACACTCGCCAGGTAGACATCACCGTAATTGCCTCCTCCCAGCTTGTGCAGCAGCTCAAAGTCGTGTATCGTCCACTCCGACTTCGGGGACGACGGGGTAATGATGAAGTTGTTCACGACATTGTCGTCAGGGCCGACATCCGTCGTCATTCTCTCTACGGTGTGTGCGCGTTTCGCTGCTGTGTAGGTGCGGGGGAGGGGGGCGAGG
>NC_018332.1:177356-203351 GCF_000234665.1 Leishmania mexicana MHOM/GT/2001/U1103
ATGGGTTTGTCGTTGCCGTCGACACTGGAGGAACACCTCTTTCGCCGCCGTCTGAAAGGGCGTGCCTTGCTCTGCAGCACACGCCGGGAGACAGGAAAGGAAGTGAAGAACAAGAACACGAAGAAGAAGCCGCCGACTGCACCCAACATGGGTGGGAGGGGGGAGGAGAGGGGCGAAAGACATGGAGACCGATGTCGGCCACCTCCAGGAAAGCAAAAAAAAAGAAAGCAACACGAGGAACAGGGCGGGAACACGGCAGCATCAACAACCACAGCAGGCACACGAACACGGCAGAACCGCAGTTGGCGGGAACCACGCGTCCGCACCAGCAGAGCTCAGAAAAAGAGCGAAGGAACGAGAAGAGTGCGTAAGAATTGCCTCGCATAAGCGCATACACGCGCACAGGCCTGCGTACACATCCTCGAAGCAAGGACAAAGAGCTCACCGAGCAAGGCGAAGAACAAGTGATCAACGGAGACCGCTTTGCAACTGTAAGGGGGGAGAGCTGCTGCGGAGGACTACGACACACATGCACGCGACGGCGGCTAGCGAGCACGAAAGAGTGGGTCTCAGAGATGGCGGTTGCGCAGTGCACAGAAGTGTCACTGCCGCCTCACGCAAAAAGCTGGTCAAAGGTGCGTTCATCAATCACCGAGAATGCGCCCTCTCGATCCTTAAGGACGTAGTAGAACTTCTCCAGCGACTGCCCTCCTAGCGCACGCACAAACTGCTCGTCGTGCGTGATAACGACGAGTTGAAAGTGCTTCACCGCCCTCCGCGCCTGGATGAGGGTGCGCAGCGCGTCCGCCAGACTGCGAGCGTTGTCGTCATCAAGGTTTGTTGTCGGCTCATCAAGGGCGAGGATGCCGCAGTCGCAGCAGAAGGCTTCGCTCAGCGCGAGCCGAATGATGATAGAGGCGAGCACCTTCTGTCCAGCACTGCAGCGACCACGCATGTCCATCTCGTTGTTGCCCCGCTTCATGACAACGCGGTAGTTGTAGCTGCGCCGCGCCGCAGTCGTCGTCGTGCCCTCCGTCTCTGAGCGAATCTCCACCGTATCGACGTCGCTGCCGCGGTACGTCTGGCGCCACAGCTCTGCGATGATTTGGTTGATCTGTGCAATCTTCTCCTGGTGGTACGACTGCACCGCCTTCTCCAGCGCACTGTAGTACTTCTCGATGTCCTGGATGGATATCTCCGTCGTTTGCACCTTCAGGAACGTGGACCGGTAGCGCTTCTCGATGTTCTGGTACTTGTCGCCACGCAGCTGCTGCTTCAGTTGATTTACATCGAGCAGCATCGCCTCTGTGTTACCATCCTGCTGCGCACGTATCTTCTCCAGCGACGTAATCTTGGCGGTGATCATCTCGCGCAGTGTGGCCAGGCTCGCCTGTCTAGCCTCCTTACCCAACAGCTGCTCCACCTCCTGAAGCCGGTCCGACTTCAGGGAGGCGAGGGTGCGCTCCGTCTCCGCCAAGTGAGCCTCGTCGGCCGCGATGGACGCCTCCTGCTGCAGGACGTCGATGTGGCGGTCCATGTCCGCGGAGCGGCGGTGCTGGTCGCTGAGCGTCTCCCGCGCTTCCTTCATCCGACTGGCAAGCCCCTCCTCCTCTTGAGCCGCGGCTTTGTACGCGCTCTCCGTCTCGTGCAGGTGCACCCGTAGCTCCTCCAGCTGTCGGGCGCAGCCGTTCTGCACGTAGCGGAGGACCGGAGGCAGCGACAGCTGCAGCTCGCGAAGCTGCGTCTCCGCTGTGTCCAAGGCGCCGCGCTCGGCCGCCTCCGTCTTCTGAAACTCGGCCCGGAGTTGCAGGACGCGCTGCTGATGGGCCTCCACGGAGCGCTGCGCCTCTGCTGCCTGGCGCTTCAGTTCTTCCACCCGCGTGCGGTGCTGAGCAGCCTCCTCCTGCAGTTCACGAACAGCCGCCTCCAAGTCCTCCAGCTTTGCCACCGCGACCTCGGCCTGGAGCATCGCTGCCTTGCGCTCCTGCAGCTCTCGTTCGGCCGCATTCTCATCCTGGCCGCGCTCCATCCGCTGGGCCTCAGTGAACTGCCTGTTGAGCTTGTGCAGTCGCTCCGTTGCAGCCGCGTAGGCCTCACAAAGCTCCTCATAAGAGCGCTGTGGTGGCTCAGCTCTCGCTGTGGCACCATCGCCGCTGCCCCCCTTTCGCTGTGTCTCTTGTTGTTGCTGCTCTGCCTGCGCCGCCTCAAAGTCTTTCTCCTTCCTCGCCAGCGTGTCGCGCAGTGCTACCGTCTTCTCTCCCATTGTACACACCATGCACAGATGCTGGTACATCGTGTCCAGCTGATGCACCACATGCTGGGCAGCATCGCGGGTCGCGCAGACCTCGCGCTGCTCTGCGCAGCTCTGCTTCATCTTGTCCTCCAGCGCGTTGAGTTCGACCTCTAGAACCGGAATACGATGCCTGTTCTGCCGCACAGTCACCACGACGCTCTGCAGCTTTTCAAGACTCTGATACGCCTCCTGGGCTGCGGTGACGGTCGCCTGCACAGCCGCTAGTGCCTCTGGGCTGGTACGCTGCCTGTCGGCTTTGCGCGTCAGAAAGCTCTCCAGCGAGTCGTCGCTGTCAAAAGGACGCTCGCAGACGGCACACGTCTTCTCCTCCTTCGCGACGACCATGAAATCGTGGTAGCACGACGCGAGGGCCTCCAGGGCGTGGCGTTTCTGCACCGCCGTCTCCGCCGCCTCCCTAGCCTGCAGCAGCACCCCTTCGTAGGCGTCCATGTCCGGGAAGAGACCGGCGCACTGCCTCGTGCCGGCATCCACAGCGCGGCGACACTGGGCCAGCTCATCGGCGCTGTAGGACATCTTCTGCTCCTGCAAGGCGCACGCCTTCTCCAGCTCTAGCGCGCGTGTCTGGAGAGCACTCAACTCCTCCGCCTTCAGCTGCCGTACCTGGGCGGCTTGGGAGCGCAAAGACGTTAGGGTTGTCAATGACAAGGAGTCAGCAGCCGCCTCCTGCGGAACTTGTACGCCGACTTCGTGCAAAATCGGGAGCACGTCTCGCTGCAGCGCCGCCGCCACGGCCGCACTGGATTCATCGATCTGCTGGCGCAGCAGCACTAGATCCTGCTGCTGGCGCTCCAGCAGCTTCTGCTGCATCATCTCCTCGCGCAGTTCAGCCACGGTGCTATTCTGCTCCTCTAGCTCCATGATAATGCGCTGGCTTTGGTGTCCCCCACTACCTTTCTTCCGCAACTCTTCGGTGGCAGCGACACGCTGCTGCAGCTCCTCCACCTCCACCTGCACCTGGCGCAGCTGCCCACGGCACCCATCCCCACCAAGGGCCGCGATGGCAGCGGCGTTCTCCTTCATGCGGCGTCGCACATTCTCCACGGCGTGCTCGCGCATCTCTATCTCCTTGTTGCACCCATCCACAGCGCGGGAACTGCCCTGCACGCCGTCCTCCGCGTCTCGAATGCGCTGCTGAATACCCTCTGAGGTAGTGCGAGCACGCCGACGCTCCACCGCCACGGCCTCCTCCGCCTTTTGGAGCAGACGCTGCAGACTGCGCTCGTCAATGTTGCCCTCACTCAGAACGTACTCGTTAGACAGGTGCTGGATAAGCTCACGAAGCCGCGCCACGTTTTGCTTGTGCAGCTGCGCCTCACGCTCCAGCAGCTGCACGTTTGATCGGCACTTGTACATCTCCTCCTCTTGAGCGCGTCGCCGCGCCGCGGCCGTATCGTGGCGCTTTGTGTCGTGCACGAGACCCTCTTCCAGCTGCTGCATCTGCGCGGTGAAGCTGCCGCGCATCTCGAGCAGATCCTCTAGCGTCTGGCTCGTGGCTGGTACACCCATCCGGCGCACTGCCTCGCGACGTTCTTCGAGACGCCCGTTCGTGACCGCCACCTCACGCTGCAATGTCTCGATCTGCTCCTCCACCGTACGCAGCGCCTCGCGCGCCTGGCGCAGGCCCCGTAGCTCTGGCTCGATGCCGATGCTGCGGTCCTGAATGGCTTTCACAACGCTTTCCTTCTGCGCTATTTGCTGCTCCAGCTGCTTTGCCTGCTCGCGGTGCTCCCGTAGCGCCATCAGGCTCGCCTCGTGCTCTTTCAGTTGGCGGCGAAACTCCTTGCTGTTGTCGCGCAGCCGGTCCAGTGCCAGGACGTACCGAGTCGCAGCGAAGATGTCGTCGAAGATGCGCTTCACATCCTTCGGTGGACCCAGTGGCCAGTTGCACTCTTCCTGGTGACAAAAAATGACGTGCTCCAGCACAGCGGGAGACACGCCGAGCATTTCCGGCACGACACGGTCGACATCGCTGGCGCGGTACGTGCTCGAGACCACCTCCCCGGTGGCCAAGTCCTGGAACGCGACAGTGTTGTCCAGTGTTGTAAAAGTGACACGGTGCGCACTGCGTGTGGCCTGAAAGGAGCGGATGACCTGCATCAGCTTACCGCCCTTGCCGGTGAATATCAGTCGAATCTGCGCTTTGACCTCTGTTTCGCCAACCACCTTGGGATCATACACAAAGGAGCCCTTCTCGGTCCCACTGCCGGGAGGCATGGCCCCCGTGCACGCGTTCAGCAGCGCCTCGATGATGGTCGTTTTGCCAGCACCATTCTTGCCCAGAATGACCGTCAACGGCTTCTGAAACTGAATGAACTGCTGATTCGCCGGGTTTGGGTCGAAGCTGCGCACGCCACAGAGCTGCAACTTCTCGATGCTCGTCATCGCCTAGATGCACAGGAAACCAAGCCAGTAAGTAACAAAAAAAAAAGAGTCACAGCGGAGGAGTGCCCCGTACGCGTGTTCGCGGGAGCGTCTTTCGTCGCTGCGTTGTCTCACCTCCAGGAGCGGATATCTAGAAGAGAAATGGATGGTAGTGCAATGCTTATCGGTGTACACGTGTCTGCATGTGTACGTGCGTATTCGTCTGTATGGGCGTTGGGGGCGCCTACGAGTGCGCCCACGATTCGGTGAGTGCGTGTGTACGAAACTTCAGCGATGTGTTCGCTGCTGTCTCTCTTTTTTCGGCAGCTGCGGCGTCTGTCCAGTTAAGGGAAGCTGGCGCTAAAGGTACGCCGACCCTCTGAGAATTTTGTGGTTGCGGAGGGGTGTGCGTAAGAGAGTGAGAGAGCCACGCCTAACGCAGCGCGCGCGGAGGAAGTCACAAGAACATCAATTTCAAAGTCCACGGCAACGCAGGTGCGTGTTCGACCACGACACTTGCGCCGGTGCCGAAAGGAAGGGATACCTCGTCAAAAAGGACCAGCCTCGTCCCCAACACCTTCTGCGTGCATGCAAACCCCGACAGTCGTGTCTTCCTTGACGCCACGGAGACGTGCCTCGTCACCACACTCTCATACGAGCATCACATCGCCATCGCTGAGGAAGAGTGAGCGCCCGCATCCTTCTCTGTTGTTGTCTGTGTATTTCGGATATTCGCTGGCGAAATGAGGTTGGGGGAAAGACGAAACAAAAACAAAGCATACAAAGACGCGCACACGCGCACGCACGTAGACGGTCCGTTTGTGCAAGGAATAACACAGACGACAGGGAGGGGAGGGGAGTGTCAACGTGAATCAGAGAGACAGTGAAGGGAGAGGGAAGTGGTGGGGGAGAGAGCGAGACCAGATATCCTTGCCGCCCCTTCAGCACAGGAGTGCTCCCCCCTTCGCATCCTCCAAACAACCACTCGCACACCGTCTTTCATCCGTTTAGTGGGAAGAGTTCACGCACTTCGTCGCTCCTACCTAGTTCTTTCATTTCTTACCGGCAGCGCGGAACGGCACCTTCTTCGTGTAGCGTATCTTGCGGTTTTCGACCGGGCGAGCGCGCACGGTGCGGCTGTGGATAGCGCACGCAATGCAGAAGCGCTGCTTCATGTACAGCTTCGGCATCGGGAAGTTCGCACCGTACACCGGGGACGCCTCCGCCACATCGCGGGCGGAAGCGGCATCCAGCATGCGGCGCACCACGAAGCGGCCGACGGCCTTGTCCTTCGGGGTCAGACGACCGCAGTTGAAGCAGTGGATCGGCTTGACGCGACCGCGGCTGTGCGCGGGCTTCGAACGTCCGTGGTTGCGGCGCTTGGTCGTCATGTTCTCGAGGGGGGCCTGAAGCGGAAACGAAAGAAAGAGGACCTCTTTCCTGTCTGGTTATTCCTGCCCAAGTGTGTGCACATGTTTGGGTATATATATATGTGTTGATGTGTCACCCAAGACAAGGGAAGAAGATGCAATGTTCAGCGAGTGGAGCCGTGAAAGGAGCAACAGCAAGCAAGGCCAGTGCCCGCGTCCGCACAACCGATTTGGTGATAGGCCGTTCCCACATCCGTGTACACCGAGCATGTGTTACTCATGAAACGCGCTAGTGCATCCTTCACCGTCGAACGCATGGGGGGTGGGGTTGGGTGGGTGGGGGAAGGCACCAGTGCGAATGGCGAGGAAGAGCGTGTCAGGAAACACATTCAGCGAGGCCAAAGGCCACTGACGGTGCGTTGTGGGGCTCTCTTCCACCAACAAGCACACCTGCATCGACACCGACCCCAGGTTCCGGTGACCCTCCGCTTTCTTTGTTGCTCTCTCGTCTTCAATGAGCGTCACCGCCAGCCGCAGACGCCAACGCAAGAATAAAAGAAAAATGCTCCTAACCTGTATGTCAACGAACAACACACCCGAAATGCACAGTCGAGGGAGCGTGTATGAGCGCACAGCAGGACACAGGGAGAGTCGGTAAGGCGAGGGATGGGGAGGGTGTGGTGCGGAAGCGATACGGGAGGTACTAGGAAAAAGAGCGTGCACCTGTCCGCAGACACTGATGATGCCTGAGTGCTCGCGTACGTCTAGCTCATCCAGTCCACCACTGTCGGGATTCCATCCTCGCCACTTCATACTTGCCTCCGTCCGGCCACCTGAACCTTGCTCGCTATGCGTCTTGTATAGGTCCCCTCATACCCCTTTCCTCTCCTGCGGGATTGCATGTGGTGCTCCGCGTCGACCTCAAACAAAGTAGAAAAAAGAAACCTGCACCCCTCAGCATTCAGGTGCGTGCATGTGCGTGTGCGGAGATCGACCACTCTTGTCCTCCCTGCTTCCCTGGTCACCACGTGCTCGCAGATCACGAGAAAGGAGACAAGGACCGACGACGCCACACATCCAATCGCACCACCTCTCCTCGAAGCACGCGCGCGCGGGGGGAGAGCGGCCTTGAAGGAAGTCCGCATCGATCAACACACCAAAAGAGAAGAGGAGGAAGAGCGCAGGTGGATGCAGCGGAGAGAAGAACGGCAAACCAAGAAAATGCAGACGGGAAGAAGGACAACACACAGGCATCATACAACCAAGCACATACCAAGAGACACACACACACGCAGCAACAAAAACTTGGCCTGGCATACCAACGGAGAAACCCACAGCACCTTCAGGCCTCGCAGTAAAAGCGCGCACACACACACGCAAGCGGAAAACGGTCGTGTGGTGGGTTGTCTAGCATATCCTGACAAAACAACGACACGGCGTGGAACGTCAGGCGTGTCTCACGAGCTGATCGAGAGGAGCCGTGCGACACTTTTCGATGAGCCCCTGCTAAGGGCAGATCACAAGGTCGCAAACGTCGAAGAAATCCCTGCTTGCCGCGACATCCACAACCCATCAATCCCGAGCGTCACCAACGCCATCTTCGTAGATACCAAAGACCGCCTCGGCCTCGGCCAGGCACGGAGAGTCGTACACCTTGATGATGCGCTGCTCACCGCGACCCTTGCGCAGGCTAAGCCGCGTCGTCGAGGCGTGGGCCATGATATGGCCTCCAATTGGCTTCTTGGCGTCCGCCTGGAACATCTGCGCGGAGCCGTCCACGTTGGCCACCACCTGGTTTGTGACAACCACCGCCACTCCGTACTCCTCAGCGAGGTTGTGCAGCGAGCGCAAGAATTTGCCGAGGTGCATCTGCCGCGCCGCGAGTTCGTTGCGGCCGCTGTAGTCTGTACGGTAGAGAGCGGTTGCAGAGTCCACGATGATGAGCGCAAAGCGGTTCTCGGCCATCATGGCAGACGCCTGCATCAGGAGCTGCTGCTGGTGATCCGTGTTGAAGGCACGCGCACACGCCACGTTAGCGAGCACATCCTCCGGGTCCAGCTTGTACCGCTCAGCAACGGCAACGAGGCGTTCCGGGCGGAAGGTGCCTTCAGTGTCGATGTAAAGCGCCATGCCCTCCGCGCCACCCTGCGATATCGGTAGCTGGCACGTCACGCACAGCGTATGGCAGAGCTGTGTCTTGCCCGTACGGAACTCCCCGAAGAGCTCTGTGATGCTGCCAGTTTCGATGCCGCCGCCGAGTAGCTTGTCCACCTCGCGGCTGCCCGTGGTGACCATAATGATCTCCTTGCGCGCCTCGTGGTAGGCCACCGCGGAGGTGAACCCCATCGGCACCAGCTTGGCGCACTCCGCCATAATTTTCTCGGCCTTGTTCTCGCTGATCCCCTTCACGGCCAGGATGGCCTTCTTCGGGGCGTAGGCCGCCGACTCGACCGTGTAAAAGCCGCATTCCATGAGCTTCTTGATATCCGAGCTGGCGACGCCGTAGTTCTCCAAGATCTGGATAACGCGAAAGCCACTTGCGTTCGTTTCAGCCACCTCGGCGCTCTGCTGCTGCTGCTGAGGCTCCTGCTCTTCATTCTGGTGGGCCTCCTGCAGCTGGCTCTCCACAACCTCAACCTCTTCAGATGGCCGCGCCGACGGACGACCGCGGCGAGCCTTGGCCTTGGAACGAGTCTGCATCTTGGACAGGAACGGAAAAACAAAAGGTGGTAGGGTGAGTGGTAGGACCCTGCGCGAGTGTTGCGCAGTTGACAGCAGTCGAATGCCGAGCGAGGTAAAGATGCGTCTGCGTGACACTAAATGAAAAAAGGGCGGAAGAGACACTAGTGCGGTACGGTGTCAGCGCAAGTCAAAGGGAAGTTAGGGAGCAGCGATCAGCCAGCAGTGCCCGCAGTGGAGTCACACGGCAAAGCGCGCAAGCCGAGACACACGCACACACCAAACAACAAAAAACGAAGAAACAGCAAGTACAGTGGCAACAGCCGCCTGGGTGGACAATAGCGTGAAAGGCGGAGGATACACGAAGGAGGAGGGGAGAAGAGGCACGAAGGCGCTGATTGGATTCGGGCGTGCAACACAACGCCGATGCGCAGTTATGCGTCAAGAGAGCGCGGGGTGAGGGTGGGAGGGGAGGTGTTTGTGAGTCAGAGAGCGAGAGAGAGAAGGTGGGTGAGTGATTGGCACGAGAGTGGGGCGGTAGAGGGGCAGTCGGCAGTGAAGCAGAGTATGTAGATGTCGATATGACTGTATGTGTGTGTGTGTGTGTGTCAGGACAAGGAGTGCCCACTGTGCGTTGACGAGAGAGCTGGGTGTGTCTACGAGCGTAAGCTGGAGCTGCGGTTTTGATGAGGCGCAGAGATGGGTGTCACTGTGAGCAAAGTCGAAGATGACGTAACTGAGTTGCCTTGCGCACTCTCGTCACCTCTTCTCGTTTCCTATCTTTACTGTTGTTGTTCTTGGGGGTCGGCGTTCCGCATGAATGAGTGGGAAGAGATTTTCTATGACAAGTGCATCTAGTGTGTAATATGTCCCTCTGCACGCCGTAGGTAGCCCGTGCTTCGTCTGGGCCACAGTTGCGGGGGCAGCGGTGGTTGCTGCTCTATTTATGTTCTCCGTGTAAGTACACGTTTCGTGGTGTACGACGTATGCCCTTGTGAAAAAGAAGGATGCGGTACGGGGCACGCTCCGTAACAGGACTTGATGTTGAGGAGACGACCTCCGTGTGTTTGCTGAGGCGCGATCGATGCACGAGATGTGTCGCACACGTAGTCGCAGGTTTGAGTTCAGTTGAGGTTGTCTATTATTTGTGTCTCTGTGTGTGTGTGTGTGTGCTCAACAGGAAGTGGGATGTGTGCCGTGGGGCGTGAGGCAAGAATTGACCAGTGAGTGTTCGTGGACGAAAGCAGGGATGAAAACGAGGTACCGCTGTGCTGCGGCAAGGCGAGCAGGCGGGGTTTGGTGAAGGCAGTAAGGAGAAGAGCACGGAAATTATGCCCAAGGGGAGAGTCCCGGGCAGACACTCAGAGCGCCACCCTTATTCCCGCCCCCTGCAGACGCATGAATGGTACGTCGACACACAACTTGGATTCACCGCCTACGCAGCAGCCCCATAGCCCAGACCACTCGAGTTGGTTTGAGCTTGTTCGATAACATATAGAGGCTGCAATGCGCGTCACGTCGGCGAGTGGCCGCACGTGTTACCTCCGCGTTGGTTCGTGTGTATTCGTTTGCTTCACTGCTTGTGACCGCCGCCGCTAAGCGAACGCGCAAACCCCACGAAGCCACAGTCAGCACGGCCCTCCGCACGCCCCCTCCCCCTGTGAATCACCGCTGCCGCCCCCCGCCCTCCCTCCCACAGATGGTGCATGGTCTGGCAGCACAGCAACGAGAAGAAACGCGGTCCGAGCTGGAGAGAACGCAGTGCAGGGTGAGGACACACGTGGGAGGCTCAAATGCGTCCGCGGAAGCACACGGGCGGCACGACAAGTAAAAATAAAGGCAGGCAGAGATCTGATGTTTTGCTTGTGTGATGGACTTGACCAGATCGTCCTCGACGGCGATGGGGAGGTGGGGGAGGGGGTATAACAGACAAGGTGCCTCTTGGGGTGACAGCGCGACGAAAAAATGGTACAGGGCGGTGGGAGAAGGGGATGGGGCAACAAGATGAGAAAGAGCGCCTTGCCATGAGAAAGCAACGACAAACACGTCAAAACAAGGAGGTATCGATACAGAAGAGGTGACAGATGTGTCGTATCACAACAGGTTGAGGTTTGTATGGTGCTGTTGCTCCTGTCAAGCTGCTGGACGCCTCGAATGGCGTGGGCGAGATAGACAGCAAAGCTGCTGATCATGTGACGAGGAAGCTATGGAGAGATGGACCGATAAAGCACACACACACAAAGCGGCAGCGACAGCAGAGCACTACGCAGTCATTTTTGTATGAGCAATGGCAGGTATGATCTGCATCGACTCTGTCGCTGCAGTTCCATGTGCCTTCCCTTCCGCCCTCCCTTCCCTCGTTGGTGCTCAAGTGCCTCTAAACCATGTCGCTGCCAGTTTGAAAAAAAAAGCGTACTGGCATGTGCACTTACGCGGTGGCGGAGCTGCGCCTTGTTCTTTGATTGCGCTTTCTGTGCAGGTCTTGCGTGCAGCGTTGCACAGATGAAAGGCGATAACACGTGCTGCCTTTTCTCTCCTCCTCATAGCCTGGTTGTGTCGCTCTATTCACGTGGCGCCTTGCGGAGCCCGAAGCAGCCGAGGCACGGAAGGTCGCACACCAACCATGGGCAACAAAGAACAGCAAAGAGGGCGAAAAGCGAAGCGGAAGAGAGAGCAGAGCGGGGTAGAAAAGAAAAAGGCCGTCGGCAACCGATGACGAGGAAACAGAGAGAGAGTGGTCACCACATGGGTGAGGGTGGGCGTGAGCTTGTTTGGATAGAGTGGACGCGTGATATGAATGGCAGTGGAGTTCGCTGTGCGTGCGTGATGAAGCCGTGCATGAGAGGTGGAAAAATGAAAAGACGAGGAAGGGTAGCGGTGAAGGTGGAGAACGCTGCGTGCAACGTCAGCGATGCAGCCCGGGAGCTGGGGTGTGTCAGACGGGATAGAAAAGGAAGCGGCGTCATGTCCGCTCGCAGCAACCGCAGGGGAGCTCCGAGTGTCACCCTGCACACAGAAAAGACACACGTGGAGGATATGCGCTGTTGATTTTTTGGTTTTGGTGTCACTGTTGCTGTTGTGGCGCTTTACCACGCATTGGTCTGCACACAAAGAGCGCTGCGAAGGGGGCTTCGCACAGTCGCATGCGCGGTCCACACTCACCCCTTGCCCGTGGGCGTCCCCGTCTGGACAGTGAGGAGATTGGGGAAGGAATGGAGTCACAACAGACAGATGCAGAGGGAGCTCAGCAGAGGGCATGCGGCGGACGATACGCAAGGGCTTACGGAGAGGTGAAAGCGAGTGGAACCAAAACAAACAACAAAAGTAAGAGAGACCCGAGTCGAAGAGAAAATGGTCCGCCGCTCATGCATCGCGGCTTTCTGCAGCATAAACGCCCACGTACGCGGCACCGCTACTGCCTCACATGCGTGAGGCCAGCGTAGAACTGACCACATGTCTTGCATTTTCCACCCGAGGCGCACTTCATGGCGCACTGCTTGCAGAAACAGGGGTGATGACACGAGTTTGTTTCGAACTCGATCGCCTTCTGGTGGCACTTCATGCACATCGTCTCCACCGGCTGCTGAAGGGGGCTGCTCCCGGAGGACGCGGAGGACAGGGAAGCAGAGGCAGGCATAGTTCGATTGCGATTTTGTAAGGTCAACCTGAGGCGCAGGTGGTGCGTCTCTGAGTGTTTATGTGTATCAGCAGCTTCTCTCGGTCTCCCCACTATGCAACCGATGTTCTGGCTCGCGACTTTGTGTGGTGTGGGCGGACGAAAACGGACAATTGACTAGAGTACGTGGGTTCTGTGTGTATGGCCAATGGGAGTCGAAGCGGTCGGCACGACGCAGCATCAGCAGGAAGGAAATAGGGAAGGCAAATGGAAAGCCCTCGCGACCCTCGATACGGGAAGCAAACACGGCACACACAATCAAGTGAAACAAGCACACGTCCATGTAAACTGACGAGTGGTTCAAAGTGGGTGGGTGCGTGGTGTTGGAACAGAGGAAACACCGGTGCAGGAGTCCGGTGGCAACGGCCAAGCGAGCAGACGAATGTTGGGGGGGACAAAGGTAAAGAGAACGACAGCGATGGAGACGTGAGACGGCGCACACTCTGTGCCACTTTCCCTCTCTTGCACTCCCGCGCATAGGTCTGCCTACAGAGAGTAGAGGCCTCTTTTGGCTACCCTTCTGCGTCTCTCCCAAGTGAGGTGCAAGGCTCACGGAGGGGAGGCCACAACGTGTAACACCCACGTGCACGCCGATTCACCGACATTGCACTCGCTCCTTTCACGTATTCGCTCTATGTTTTCCACGGACTACCTGTGTGTCTGTGTCTGTATGTGTATGTATGTCGGAGGGAAGGGTCCGCGTCTCACCAACCCAAGTTCGAGGCGAAGAACAGCGGGGAGGCAGCAGCCAAAAAGCAACAACAACCCTACTCACGAGCACACACACACCAGGCATAAGAGCGAGGGATTGGGGAGGAGGGTCAGATGGGGCACCAGAGACACAGAGAGAAAGAGAGAGGGCGAGACACACATTACGCAAGCAGTGGAGTCCAACTCAGCAGTAACAGCAGAAGGAGAGAAAATAAGGCAGACGCACGTAGAAGTGGCCATAGATGCGATGGACATGGGATTGGAGACAGACAACCCGACGTGCACAGTGACGTACACGAAACGTACATGGATCCATGAGCCTCCCTGCCTCAACACTCGGCTTTTCTTCCATATCGACAATAAAGCGACTCTAATAACGAAGGACGCGCTGCAGTGATTTGTAGAAGGCGTGGCACCGCTTACCGGCCCCGACATGGCTGATGCAAGCCACATCCCTTACAGAAAACGGAATAGTGGCATAATGTCGTCTTGCACTTGGGGCTCTCATGCACTTGGCTCACATAGACACAAGCGATCGGAGGGAATTACTTGGGTAAGAAGCCCAGATTATCTGACGAGATTTGGCAGAGTTCGTCGTTGGGACTTCCCTCGTCTTACCGCCCGCGTAAGGCGACGCAGACGATGCGGCCGAGGAGATGACAGAAAAGCCACGGCTTACGGTTACTTGAGGTGAAGGAGAACGGCGGAACTGCGAGAGCGCTGGCGTAGAAGGCGCCATGTGTGATGATTTCAAACAGTAGGCACACATACTCGGGGGTGCGGCGAGTAAAAGCGGAGATGGGGGTGATGGAGGTTTGCACAGTGAACCTCCCCCCTCTCTGTGTGTCTGTTCTTGTCGTTGGCGTGTGGCGATAAGTGTCTGTGTGTGTACGTGCACGTACACACACAGACACAGACACACGCGAGGAGAGAGAGGGAGAGAGAAGAGGGACACGTTTGTACAGGGGAGGGTAAGTGACAGAGAGAGAGCGATGAAGGATGCACGTGGACGCCGTCGTGCTGTGCGCCCATGTGAAAGAGACGTTGGCGGAGAAGATACACGCACACACACACGCGCGCGCGCACCCTCCCTCCCCTCCCTCCCAGCATAGAAATATATATATATATATGCGCGCCCGTGTGAGGAGGTCTTGAAGTCACTGTTGCGTCCTTGTTTGGGCAACAGGGCAGAAATGGAGAACAGCGAAACCGCAAAGGCCACCAGAGAAAACGAAAAAAAAAACAAGACAAGGGCACCGCACACACACACACACACATCATTCGCGGAGAGTGAACATGAGAGAGGGAGGGGAGACGGAGAAAAAAACAGAAGTAAGCGGACGGCGGTGAATGGCTACGCCGTCCAGAATTGTGCACTTCCACTCAGGCTCATTCGATTGTGCGTCAGTTCGCGGCGCACTGCGCACGATAGGAGATCCGCTTCAGGTCGAGTATGTGCATCGCTCTCGACTGCGCCTTGTATTGCTCCAACAAATCTTGAAAGCCACCCTTGTCTGCCTTGTAGGCGTCCAGGGCGCGCCTTCCGAGCGTCATACAGTCGCTGCTCATCCTACGTACGTCATCCTCGAGGGTTTTCATAAGGGCCTCCGGGGTGCCGACGGACATGAGGAGTCGATTCTGCTCCAGTTGCTGCAGCTGCGACACCTGCTCATCAAGGTGCTGCTGCAGGTCCTTTACCTGTGCCTCCAGCGTCTCCACTTCGTTGCGGAGCGTCGTGTTCTCGTTCGCAACCCGCTCGATTTCGCTGATGGTCTGAAGACTCGCCTCTCGCATCAGCTTCACGATAGGCAGCTGGTAGCAGTACGCGTCAAGGCAGTTCGGGTTGGTCACCAGATCCTGCAGCAAGCGGTCCGTCTCCCCGCTCAACTGCAGCGTCACGCTGCGCATACTTGGCGGCTCTACAGGGCCCCAGCAATCTGCCGCGTTCTGAAATGCGTTACGGACCGCTTCGACCAAGGTGGAGGTGGTGCTGCTCCACTGGTACGCTAGTGCCTCGGAGGGGTTGATATTGGGAGGCGTGATAGGGACGTTGTGGCAGCAGTACGGCATCGTCGCCCTTGGCACCGCCTTCGGGAACGACGAGGGCAGCGTCACGTACAGAGAGAGGGCATACTCCGTCATCGGAGTGATGCGCAGCACATCATCCACCTTAAGCACCGTCTCCTGCGCACTTTCCGTGACGACAGAGGTCGATGGGAACTGCCGCCGCAGCTCCTCTAGTTGGGTACTGCGATCTTGAGGCATGTGTGCCAGACAAGCGGAGCAGCGAGCAGTTCAGTGACGAAAAAGCAGTGCAACGCCGGCAAAACGCAAAACCTGACCATAAACTAAACAACAACGCGCCAAACACAGTACGCAAACGTCAGCCTGCTTCAAGGGAAAGGCTGCTGGCTCAGAGATATCCACGTAACAGCGACGGAGAAGAGCGCAAAGGAAACGAGAGAGAATCACTGAGGGTGAGCCATCACCTCCCCCTTCCCATCAGGATAGGTGCAAGGCGTATGTGTAACGCCCCCAAAATCCCTCGCTCAACACGAGTGTGTAGATAGAAGGTCGCTTGCGTGTGGGTGCGTGCGTGCGCTGGCTTCCAGTGTGCTCAATGGAAGGCAGATGCTTGTGGTGACGGGTGGTGGGTGGGGGGCGGACACACCGGCGAGGAAAGGAGAAAGAAATGGAAATATGTGGGCGTCTGCTTCGCTTTGCTGGAGTTGACCCATTTCCGATCATTGGCCAAAAGCATCCGTCAAGGATATAGAAAGTACACCAAGAAGGTGAAAAAACAGATGCGTATTGAGAGGGAAACGGGATGAGAGGGCTTGATTCGATTGCACGGCACGAGCGCACGATCAAACACTGCACATTCTGAACTCATGTGCCACACCTCCAGGCACATCCGCTTCCATGCAGAAAAACTTCTTCGCGGGAGAGGTAAATCCCGAAGACAGTGCCGAGTTTCTCGCCGGTTTCCGGGGGAGGTGTGAAGGCGACACTTTGCAGCGCAAACTACTCGCACTAGCAGGCAACGACCGCATGACAGCGATCTACTCGGAAACGCTGCAGGTCCATCCGTGTTTTCTGCGTATTACAGTGCCTCCAGCAGAGCACCACTGCCGCTCCACAGGGTCACAATTCCTTCCCCCTCCAAATGGCATTTATTCTGTCGCTAGTCCGTTCGTATACGCATGCACAACCAAAGCTCACCTACCTCTGTGGCTAAATCCTGGTCGTCTGGGACGAACCGCCTGCCGTCGAGTCAGGGCTGCACGTCACGCAGGCTCTTCCTATTCTTCCTCACCCCTTTCTTTCGCATACGTACAGCTCGACCAGTGCTGAAGGGGACTTGAGTGAGCTGCACGGCGTGATCAGGGCGGGGCACGTCCAGAGACCTACTCCACGGCGGGAGCGGTGGCTTTTTGCCGGCGCGTAGTAAGAGATGTCGGCTTGATGACTGACACCGGTAGCCAGGTCCCTGATTCATGTGGTTGCGTCTGCTCATCTGGAAGTACTGACATCACAAGCTAGCATAGCCCCTCACTGTGATCCAATGAACCATGTCAGCTAGACAGCATGAAATCAGAACGGCACGAGACGCGCCAGGAGCGGCAGGATTTGTGGAACGATGTGTCGCAACGTGCCATCCTCCGATGTTACAGTGTCTGCGTTGAGAGCACCGTCAGGAGGAGGAACGCAAGTTCGTAGAGAAACAACTGTCACACCCGTTTTCACGCACTTTCGTGGCAACCGCTGTCTTTGCAGAACCACCGGTCCATGATACATTGCGCCAGAAGAGAGCTACGGTAAACAGCCGAGTAGTTATCTAACCGCTTTTCTCCGGTCCCCCATTCAAACGAAATCAAAAAAGGGTTCCTCAGACAGGCTAATAAAAAGGAAAGCGAGAACGCAGGTGGGGAGAGAGGAGGTGGTGGGAGGACGACAAAAGACACTCCGTGGCGGAGGGGAGGGGCAAGCGGAGGGGGCAGCGAGAAAAGGGCGAGACACAAACACCCACACATGCACAGGCACACCGTGTACGTGGCGCCGCGACCGCAATCGCGCCCACCCACTCCCCCCTCTCTAAATGCAAAACACAAGAGTGTGTGAAACGAGAAAGAGAGAAAGCGAAGAGCTGCGTTATGTCGAAAAGCAGCAAAACTATTCCGTTATATAAATATGTATAGGGATGGAGAGCCGACGTACTGCCACGCTCGCTCGCTCACACTGCCTAGCGCATGCGACAGCGGCACACACACACGGCACGTAGCAACACTGTTCGCACATGCCGACGGGGGTATGAGTGTCACACACAGACACAAACAGGCGCATGAATGCCGTCCCTTGTGCACAAGAACCAGGGTGCTCAGGCCATGAAAAGCACCACCAGAAGCACTGCCACCACCGCCGTCACACTTGTCCGAACACCAGTCACGCTGTGGTCGGTGAGAAAACGACTGTATTCTTCGTACAGCGAGGCGTTTATCTTGATGGCGCACACGGACTCATAAGAGGGGCACACCAAATACCCTTTAGAGAAGGACGGGCTCAGTGTCGACAGGTTGTAGGTTTTGCCTGGCAGACAATCCTGGAACGCAGACGCACCACGTACTTTGACGCCGTACGTTGAGCTGCCGCACTGCACTTCAGCACAAATGCCATGCTGCTGGGCCGCCGAGCCACCAACGGAAAAACCTACCGGTGTGTCGACACAGCGCGACATGATGCCATATACGCTGCCCTTCAGCGCGTTCGTCTTAGCGGTGCATTTCGTGTCGTCGGCATCTCCCACAAACGGGCAGAAGTCCATCAGGGGATCCGAGCCACCCAGCCTCGGGTTTTCGAAGTATTGAAACTGGGTGGGCAGATTCGAGTCGTAATAGGTGAATATGCACTTCCCGACGCCTCGGCGATCAGAGGTGCAGCTCGACGGTGCGTCGGGGGCGTCGCAGAACATATTATTATTCTGTGAAGTGCCTTTGATGACGCAGCGATCGTCTTTCAGTTTGCAGCCCGCAAGGTGGCCGTACGCCATCGACTCCGCCTTGTCGTAGTTGCCCTTGTAGTAGCCCGTGTCCTCCATGGCGGCGATGGTGAGCGCCGAGTAGATGCCGACGCCGCTGACGCTCGCCATCAGCTCGTCCTTGGCGTTGCGGCGCTTCCAGTGTGAAGAAACGGATCCCTTTTCACCCTCGTCTTCTAGCTCCATGAAAGCCTGCGTTTGGCAGCCGTAATGTTGCCGCGCCATGGCGACCACCTTTTCACTGCGGATGACCGGCGAGGGGCTCTTGCCTCGAAAGGACGCCATCACCAACATATTCTGTTCTTTGAAAACTGAGTGCGTGAAGCCGAGTGCATGCAACACCTCGTGCGCGATGACGCGTACGATCTTCGGGTCGGCGGCGATGTACTTAGGCGAGATGTTCGCCACGCCCACGGACGGGCGACCATCCTCGAAGCTCTGACACTTCAGCGCCCATGCGATGGTATTGTCAGATGTTGGTCCAGCAGACATGTACAGAACAAAGTCGGCGTCCTTCACACCGATCTTCATGTGGTCTTTGGGTATGCTGAACTGACCGCAGATGGGGTGTTTATTAATAAAGGGGTTGACAACGATGTTGCCATTCTCCCGCTGCACGTTCAGCCGCTCTTTGTGCAGCTCAACTGCGGATGGAATCAGCAGCTCCAACAGAGCCTGTTTCTTTCTGTTTGTGAGAACGTCCGCTGCGCTGCAGGTCACCCTGTCGCCACGGAAGCTGGGCCGACTCTGGCGCGAAGCGGTGCAGTGCTGGCTGCTGTTCGAAATGTCATCTGTGAAGACAGCAATGCGGATGGGCTGCCAGGCCCCCGTTGCAGCAGCCGCAACCGCAAGCTCCCCGGCTGGCGGCTCTACACGGCTTATCTCACTCACGCGAGTGCCGATCGTGTGCGCCTCCAGCTCGTCAAACCCGCAGCGCGGCTCTTCTGAGTCGCCTCGCTCTGGGTGCGCCTGCACCGCGCCCACGCCGACAACAGAGCACACCAACACAAAGGTCACCGTGATCCTCAAGAGCGTGCGGGACATTGGTGAAAAGTAAGGGCGCCAGCGAGACCGGGTGCGTGTGCGTGTGCGGGGAGGTTGAGCTGTTGTGTGGGTTCTTGTAGCACAGCTGCGTCTGTGGTATACGGAGACGTGTGCACCGTACAAAGAACACTGAGCAACGTCACCCGGCAAATGTCCAGCCGGCTTGAACGCCGAGTAGTGCAAAATCACGAGAAACGTAAAGGGGGTCGAGGTAGTCGCGTGTCTCAGGGAAAGGGAGACCGAGAGCACGATGGAGGGGGGGGGGGGTATAGGTGCACCTACGCGAGCTTGTCGGTGCCGGTGTGTATGGGATAGCGTCCACTGGTGTGGCGTTATGAAAGCCGGAGAAAAAGGAGAAAAAAAGGGGTGCAAAGCACAAAACAAAGCATTCAAAGAGTAGTGGGAGCACACTCTAGACCGACACACGCTCTGCGTCAGCGCCTCGCTGCAGCGTGATAGCGAGTGCTGAAGGGGGCGGGCGAGCGGGAGCTGCCTTGGCGGTGCAACACAAAACAAGAAGACACGAAAACAAAGCGCAAGTAGCAGTAATCACAAGAGGATAATACATCCGAATCTTTCAATGAGGGCGAGCGCACACCATAATCATAATACAAGGGGCGGGGCGCAGGCGTATCACTTCCAGGCTGAAGGACCGTGGAAGCAGGGCAACACTTTGTGTATGCGTGTGTGCCTGTGTATGTGTGTGTCTGGTCTGTGATGGACACCTCGCCGCCAGAGACGGAGGGGGGGGGGCGGTGCACAGTTGCGTGAAAAGGAGCGAGGAGGGGGGTGCAATGGTCGAGAGAAGATAGTGGTGCACAAAGGATAGGACTCATCAATGAAAAGAGGGCGCCGCCGGACCTGGTACCAATGCACGAGGGAAGGAGGTTGCAGAGGGGCTCTCATGGCAAGCAGCAGCCATCCTGGGTTCAGGCACCAGCAATGATTCGTGAAGACAGCTGAGAGCATCTTCACGCTTGTCGCTGTCGTGCTTCTTCACGCACTGCAGAAGAACCGAACGGATGCGGCCAGCCCCGTCGACACGTGCGTAGCGCGCCGAGCTCACCAGTCGCATGATCCCCTATTTCGGTACGAGAAGCGTCATCGTGACCCTCCTCCACCTCGTAGAGTGTGAGGCAGTGAAGAAGGGCACGGTAGCTTGGCAGCCCCCTTCTCCCGAGCCGAGCGGGGTGACGGTGGCAGTGCTTGAAAGTGCACAGCGCCTGCTCTCCTCTTGCAGGCCTCTCCTCCGGTTCCAGGGAAGCGTGCACCTACGCACACACACGAAAGTGCGTGCGCTGGTCGTGTTGTCTTTTGCAGTCGGTATAGCGATGCCTTTTGAAGGTTCTCCGCCGTTCCTATTGCTTTTTGGGGGAGGGGGAGAGAGGGAGGGAAGGAGGGTGCTCGCCCGGACACCACGCAGCACTCTGCGGAGAGTGGGTGGAAGGGGGTGGGGCAGGAGGGACGTGCAGCTTGGCGCGAAGAAAGGGCAAAGAAACAAGCAAAGCGAGAAAGGGGACGCCAAGAGAGAACGCAGGAGGGAGAGTCACATACATAAAAGGGCATACATCGACTTCTACACGCAACACACGTGTCAACAAGATGGGAGGCCTACAGCGAGAGAGAGGGACGGAAGTGTCTGTGCAAACCAGCGCCATACACAGACCGAGCGCCACCGTTGCTGGGTGAAAAAAAAGACGAAAGAAAAGAACGGGATGGCGCGCACACACGCGCACACGCGGGGAAAAGGAGGCGTGGCCATGTGCTCATGGCAGAGAGTCGATCTCCACATCCCGTACGAGAGGAATTCGCGTGTCGGCTGTGTCAAAAGTCGGCGGCCTTTTCCTTCATCTCGTTGCGACTGTGCCCTACGCTCAGAGCACCAACCGACTCTTTCTGCGACCTCCACCTGTGTGCAGCTGCTGGGCGCTTACCACGCTCGCTCCGCCGAGAAGCGGTTGGGGAGGTGCTAGTGAGGGTCCGGGAATCTTCCGTGAGGGTGTGGACGCGCTGCTCCCCGTGCCGCCTGCCTCCAGTGTGCCCCGCATCAGCGGCGACGGAGTTTCGCAGAAGTTCATCACATCATCCTCGTCGAGCGTCGGTACGCCTTTTGGCGCGGCAGCAAACAACGCCGGAGTGACGCTGTGCCTCGTTGTCCCCGCAGTATGGTCCACCACTTCCGTCTTCGCAGCAGAGCCCTTTCCTGCAAAGGGAGCTGACGAGTCAGCGCTGTCTCGGTCGAGGCCTCGAAATGGAGTAGAGTTGTCGGGCATGCTACTTGACATCATAGCCGTGGTGCCGCTGCGGACCGGAGACCAGGTGGCGGTGCAGGGCGCCTCGTCCCGACGCCGCTGGTCGGTGCGCTGGTGTGCTGGTGGAGTGCCCATCAGCACTACAGTTTCCAAGTCGTCCGGCATGGTAATGGGGGGAGTGGTGGAGAGCGGGGTTGTGTTCTCGTTTTTCCAGTGCCCCACTCCTGGGCCGCCAGCGGCCGAGTCAGCAAACAACTCCTCGCTGATAGAGAGCTCGATAGGAATGTCGGAGAGACGGCGCTGTTGCCGCATGCCAGACAGTGACACGATTGGCGAGTCTATCGACGTCCGCCGACCATCAGCGTTGCTGCGTTTCTGCGGGTTTGGTGACAGAGTCGGCGACCAAGCAGAGTTCTTCGCGAGAAGAGGTGAGTGCGCAGAAAAGGCGCTGCTTCCGAATACAGGATCGGGTCCGAGGGAGGTAGACGCCTGACCCGAGGATGCGCCCGCAGCGGTGGTGGGGTGGTGATGCCGCAGCAACGCTGGAGCGAGTCGGCGTGTTGGGGGCGAGGCCGCAGAGTTAGAAAGAGTCGTGAAGGACATCCTCGTACTAGCGGAGATGCTTCCATGGCAGCCGTTCGTCGACAGTTCGCGGAGCTCACCCTCTCCCTGAATGGTAAACGAGGAAGGCTGGATGGTCGCCAGCTTCAAGGGCGAAGAGACGGTGCGGGAAGACCGGAAAATGAGACTGGGTGCTGCGCGGCTGCTGCCGACGGTGGTGACATTCGTGCTGGATGTGTGGGTGGTCCCGGAAAGCGAGTTCAAATCCATGCGAAGGGGGCGTCCGCCGGTAGTGCCGGACGGGTGCGGTGGTCGTTGGAGGCTTTGCTGCCGTCCATGATCCTCTAATTCACTGCTGGCAGTGCCGTCGCCCAAAATCGAGGTTGTACCAGAAGCTACTGTGTCTCGCTTCGCAGCCGAGGCGCGCGAGCTCGCCGTCTCTGCGCACTGCCTTCTTGTCTCTCCCAGCGTTAGCGAGGGACTCGCATTGCCTCCGCCTCGGTCCCCGTCCGGTCGTACATCCTTATCCGGCATCCCGGGTGGTTGAGACGCCGGCACCACATGCCCCGCACGGGCAGTGGCAGAGGCTCTTGTATCTCCTTGGTTTCTGCCGCGAGCGCCTCCACCAGCGTCGGTGTCAGATTCAGCGTGCTCTGGGACGTGAGAGACAGGCGCAGCGACGACCGGCGCTAGCACCTCCACAGCACTGGGTGTGCCCACCAAGAATTCGAGGCTTTCTATCTCCTGCAACAACGTAACGCGCTCCGGGGCCGGCAGCGGCCTCACCTCACGTGGCAAATGAGGTGAGACAACGCGCGAGAGCCCACGCTTCTTGCCGCCACTGACGCGCGCGTCGCTCACCGCGAGCGACGCAGGCGCCTCTGGAGAGCTGCGGACTAAAAGAGGCTTCGGCAGCGCCGGGCTGTGGAGGTTACCGTTTGCGATGCGAGCGCGGGCAGTCGCTGTGCTGGTGCGGCGACCCGGCTGCGGAAGTGGACGCGATTTGGCCGTGCTCCGTCGCCTCAGCGCCGATACCTCTGCTGGCTCCTGTGCAGTCGCACGAAACGAGCTGGCAGGAGTTGTCGCGTTAACACAGGATGGGGCGGCTGGAACGGCCTGCAGCCCATCTCCATCGATCCTCCGGCCCACGCTGGAGCGCCGCTCTTTCGACGGAGAACTCAGCTCGCCAGTGCGGCCAGGATTGCCGCGCGCACTCCGCAGCGCGTTGGACGTCATGAAGCTGCTGCCGAATGTGTGTGCGCCCTTCGAGTTCGCTGCGGCTCTCTTTTCGGCGCCTCCTCTGCTGCCCTGGCTGCGGGGCGCGCTCATCGGTCCACTGGGGTGCCGCCGCTTTTCTGTGTCGTCCTCTGGCGTCGATTGCATCAGATCACATTTCGAGGTGGGCTGTACGACGTTGGGTGCCAGCGCCTTTGACCGACTCGTGGGGATCGACTTGAAAGAGTACGACTTTGCCAGCAGGGAAGACGGTGACGTGGCACGACATGCTTTCGCCGCACTGATTTTGCTCGACGGCGGCTGGGAGTCCACCACGCCGTCGCTGCGCCTCTGTGTCGTTCGTCGAGGCTGCAGCAGAGAAAGAGAGGCAGGGACGTCCGTGTCACTTATCACGGCGGCGGACGCCGCCCCACCAGCACCACTGGGTTCCTGCAAAGCCGTATTCGTTGGTGAGGAGTCGGTTCCCCTCACCGCCGTGACGCTCCCGCCGCTCTCTAGGCTGGATGTGCGGTGTCGAAGTTGCCGCGCATCTCGCGGGTTGTGGTGGCTTTGCCGAGACGGGAGCAGGGAGGCGGAGGTGCAGTCACCACTGTGCATGGATACGTCGCGCTGAGTGGCAGAGGTGTTCGAGCCATCGGAGGCTACCTGTCGGCGCAGCACAGGTTGGACACCGCCGTTGGCCTCCTCTGGCGCCAGCTGAGGTGGTGATGAGTTGCCGTCCTCGTCCGCCCTGTTACACGCTGCCGCAGACGTGTGGTGACCGCCCGCCTCCCTCGACTTTGGCGACTCCGGGTGGAGTGGTGCAAGCACGCTAGAACACTGTGGGAGCGACACGTGGTCCTTCTCTGCCGTCGCGTCAGTGGGCGGCGCGGCTTCAGCTGAGGTGTCTGATGCAGTCCACAGCGAGAGGCTCGACGAGTTAGTGGTCGAGGAGTTGCCGCCGGCTACGGCACAGGGCTCGCGCGATCCAGGCGAAGACGACGACGCCTCCCACGCGACGGATGTCACGCTAGGCGAGCACTCAGCGCCACAAGGCATCTGCATAGGGCCGCCGCCGTCGTCGTTCGCTCCCGCGTCCATCCTGTCTACCATGGAGAACGGCACCTCGTCCAGCGGTGGTGCCGCAGCTAGTAGGCAAGGCGAACCGCCGCCAGCTGCAGCACCCGACATAGAGAGAAAGGTTGAAGTGCGGCCGACGGCCCCGGTGGCAATGAGGGAAGGGAGAGGCGCTTGGCATGACGTGGTCGCCGTTGGGGGCATCGTCGTCGACTCCGTTGTTTCCTCAGTGAGCGCCTGCATCTCTGGTGCCTCATCGCAGGCGCCGTTGCTGCTGCGAGCTCGACGAGCCCCATTCGCACTTGCATCGAACCTCCCTCGCACGCTGTCGAAGTAAGGGTGCTCAAGTGCCTCCTCGACGGTGATGCGCTCCGCCGCATCGATGCGCAGAAGTCGATGGAGTAGATTCATGCCAGCCTTCGTAATGCGCCCTCCATAACGCTCGGTCAAGTAAGAGCTCGTGCCCTGCTTCGACTCTGTGCGCTTCTGCGCAGCGTCCTTTGCATCGCTTGCTCGCCGTGACTTGTGCTGCACCGACTTGGTGCGCAGCTGCTGCGGTGGCGCTGCGAGCGGGTTCACGGAGCGCAAGCGCAGCATACCACCGTTCCGCTTCCTCACCCCCGCCTCGTATGCCGCTGGGAAATCCCCGATACGGGCCTGAATGAGCGACAGCTGCTCCAGTTCCGTCTTGCCTGGCAACAACGGCTCACCGTCGATGGCCTCCGCCATGATGGCCCCCACAGCCCACATATCCACCGCGTAGGTATAGCTGGGCATCCCCAGGAGCATCTCCGGACTTCGGTACCACCGCGTCGCCACGTAGTTCGTCATGATCGCCTGATGATCAGCGAGGACAAGCTCGTTAAGCACAGCCGAGTTCCCTGATGAGACAGAGGCGCCGGTGCACATTTGCGGCGTGTCATTTGGCGACAGCAAGGGCCGCTGTCCAAAGCTGCCGCTCTCGGCCATAGGCGAAGCCGATGAGCCGATGTCTTGCGAAGAGATGGAGAGCTTGTGTGATGGCGGCGGTGCCTGCGGCTGAAGCTGCCGAGGAAGGGGCCGGCAAAACCCAAAGTCACACAGGGAGGCTGTACCGTCGTCGCGCACCAAGATGTTCTCCGGCTTTACATCACGGTGAATGATGCCATTGCGATGACAGGAGCGAATACCCAAGAGCATGGTGAAGAGAAGTACCACCAAAGAGTCCTCGGGCAGGCCGTGCTGTACCTCCTCCAGCACGTCTAGCAGGCTGCGCGGTATGTACTCCATGACAAGGTACAGGCGGTTCTTCTGCTTGAACGCTTCGAGCAGCTGCGTCACGTTGGGCTCGCCTTTGAGCAGCTGCTCGACGCGCAGTTCGCGCAGCATTGCGACACGAACGTACGCATTCGTCTGAAAGTTCTTGAACTGCTTCACCGCCACTATCCGATCGGTCCGCTTATCTCGGCATTTGAAGACAACCCCGTAGGTGCCCTCGCCGATGACCTCGAGTACATCGTAGTTGTCCATCCTGCGAGACCAGTGCGTGGATGCGTGAGGTATCGATCCTCCCAGATGGTGCGAAGCACGATACGCACACCGAAGGAGAAAGGAAAAGCACGAGAGGGGAGGGGCCAAGCAAGCAAGCACACGAGAGAGTAATAACAAGAAAGAAAGAAAGCGAGGAAAGATAGAGAGAGGACCATCAACACAAACCGAGG